>NC_084577.2:4525086-4825086 GCF_033978685.3 Nerophis lumbriciformis
TAATAAAAAATGTGCGGCAGCAGTTTTTTATGGATCTAACTAAAGCATTTGACACAATTAATCACAATATTTTAATCAAAAAACTAGAACGATATGGCATCAGAGGGTTAGTCTTAAACTGGATAAGAAGTTATCTAATGAACAGGAAACAATACGTGAAACTAGGCGAACACACGTCTACAACGCTAAATATATCCTGTGGTGTACCTCAGGGATCAATACTAGGACCTAAATTATTCAATCTATATATAAATGACATTTGTAAAGTTACAAAAGATTTAAAGTTAGTATTATTTGCGGATGATACAACAGCGTTTTGTTCAGGAGAGAACACACAGAAGATACTACAAATAATAACAGAAGAAATGAACAAATTAAAAAGATGGTTTGACAAAAACAGACTATCGTTGAATCTCAGTAAAACTAAAATAATGCTATTTGGTGACAGTTGAAGAGAAAGTCAAACACAAATACAAATAGACGGAATAGAAATTGAAAGAGTAAATGAAACCAAATTTCTTGGTATAATGATTGATGATAAATTGAACTGGAAATCTCACGTAAAAAATATACAACATAAAGTAGCAAGAAACACGTCAATAATGAATAAAGCAAAACATGTTCTAGACAAAAAAATCACTTCATATTCTCTACTGCTCACTAGTGTTACCATATCTGAGTTACTGTGTAGAAATATGGGGAAATAACTACAAAAGTGCACTTCATTCATTAACGGTGTTACACAAAAGATCAGTTAGAATAATACATAATGTTGGATATAGAGAACACACAAATCCTTTATTTATTGAATCAAAGATACTGAAATTCTACGACATAGTGAATTTGCAAACAGCTAAAATTATACACAAAGCAAACTATAACCTGCTACCCAAGAATATACAACAATTCTTCTCAAAAAAAGAGGAGAAATATAATCTTAGAGAGAAATGTAATTTAAAACATTTGTATGCACGTACAACGCTTAAGACCTTCAGTATATCAGTATGTGGAATTAAATTATGGAATGGATTAAGCAAAGCAATTAAACAATGTACTAATATGATCCACTTCAAGAAACTATTCAAACTTAAAGTGTTTACAAAGTATAAAGAAGAAGAACCATGATAAACATTCTGAATTTATTTAACTCATCCATTCTTTCATTCTTTCACTCACAAAATAATCTTACTTATCTCAACATATGAAATGTAACTTACTTCACCAATTATTATTTATTTACTTATTTTTATTGTGATTACTTATGGAGTATATTGTGAATAAATTGAGAACAGGAAGTGAACAAAAGTTTTAGCAACTGTTATGTAAAAGAAAAGGGGTAGGATTAAATAAGCTCTGCTTCTTCCTACTCCTTTTCGAACATGTTGAAAATAGAAACTGGAGATTGTGATGTATCATGTTGTATGATTGCATGTTCGAAATAAACTCAAACTCAACTCAACTACTATGCAAAGCGAAAGCCATTTATCAACAACACCCGGCTTTGCTGGGCCCGAACTCCTCTAAAATGGACTGATGCAAAGTGTAAAAGTGTTCTGTGGTCTGACGAGTCCACATTTCAAATTGTTTTGGGAAAATGTGGACGTCGTGTCCTCCAGAACAAAGAGGAAAAGAACCATCCGGATTGTTATAGGCGCAAAGTTTAAATCCCAGCATCTGTGTGGTATGGGGGTGTATTAGTGCCCAAGGAATGGGTAATTTACACATCTGTGAAGGCACAATTAATGCTGAAAGGTACATACAGGTTTTGGAGCAACATATGTTGCCATCCAAGCAACGTTATCATGGACGCCCCTGCTTATTTCAGCAAGACAATGCTGTACATCAAGCAAGAATGGGAAATAATTCCACCTGAAAAGCTTCAAAGATTGGTCTCCTCAGTTCCCAAACGTTTACTGAGTGTTGTTAAAAGGAAAGGCCATGTAACACAGTGGTAAAAATGCTCCTGTGCTAACTTTATTGCAATGTGTTGCTGCCATTAAGTTCTAAGTTAATGATTATTTGCAAAAACAAATTAGGTTTCTCAGTTCGAACATTAAATATCTTGTCTTTGCAGTCTATTCAATTGAATATAAGTTAAAAAGGATTTCCAAATCATTGTATTCTGTTTTTATTTACGAATTACACAAAGTGCCAACTTCACTGGTTTTGGGTTTTGTACATATAATATTTGGAGATTGACAGAGACATGGCTTGGCTGTGTCTTTTCAAAATTTGACCAACGTTCACAAGCCAGCAGTATTATTTTTCTTACTAGGTTGGATGTGTCTGGAGCAACATATACAGCGGTACTTCAACTTAAGAGGGTTTTGAGATTAGAGCTGTCTCTCGACTAATTGTTATGCTTTAATTTGCAAGGGAAAAAAAATTGAACTTCAAGCATCCCTGCCATTAGAAGCAAATGTCACAGTGTTCCCAATTCCTCAGTAAGGAAAATAGCTAATGGCTGTCATTAAATTTGCTAGATGATGTCATCACTTTGTCGCAATGGCTGTTGTAGGAAAGAAGAATAACGTCGTGGGAAGGGGGAAAAAAATGAGTCTAAAAAATGCCAGGTATGATTAAACAGCAAATGAACATTCTTCTGTTGGTTCTGTTTGTGTTCTTTAAATTTCATTTGCTTGAGTATCAGATCCAAGACTGGAGGGTTGTTAAATGCACTAATAAAGCAATTCTATTGACTGGCTCATTTGACAATGACTGGAACCTTGCAGCGGTTTATTTTCGCATGGCCGTGAAAAACCATGTAGAATTACGTCTCGCTTTGTAAGCAAGAGCAGGAATCGCCATGGTGGCTTTGAGTGGTGAGGGTCTCCGCTCTGCAAGTGCAGCGGCAGCTGAAGTAAGACTAACCACCTGTGAGTGCTTTGGAACCAGGGAGATGCTTGTTGAGGACAGTAACTGGAGCATGCTTTCACCTCAGAATCTTCAAGACACAAGAAAAGTCTCCAATAACTCCGGAAAAAGTGGCTAGATTTGTTACTAGTAGCTGTTAACGTAAAAAAGAGCCGCTATGAGGATTTGGTGAACTGCTAGATTTAGCCACAGAGTCGCCAAATTGGCAACACCTGTCACAGTGAACCCCGTGAGATCTATACATTTTAATTTAGTTAATTAAATAATTAAACTACCGTATTTTCCGCACTATTAGCCGCACCTAAAAACCACAAATTTTCTCAAAAGCTGACAGTGCGCCTTTTAACCCGGTGCGCTTTATATATGGATAAATATTAAGATTCATTTTCATAAAGTTTCGATCTCGCAACTTCGGTAAACAGCCGCCATCTTTTTTCCCGGTAGAACAGGAAGCGCTTCTTCTTCTACGCAAGCAACCGCCAAGGTAAGCACCCGCCCCCATAGAACAGGAAGCGCTTCTTCTTCTACTGTAAGCAACCACCCGCCCGCGTAGAAGAAAAAAAAGCGCGCGGATATCACCGTACGTTTCATTTCCTTTGTGTGTTTACATCTGTAAAGACCACAAAATGGCTCCTACTAAGCGTCAGGGATCCGGTTCATGAAAAGATGCAATCTCTCCATCCACACACGGATTACTATTTCACAGCAACTGATATTCCTGTGAAACGCACTGTGGATACAACGGGAGCACGTACGGTGAATATTCGCACCACAGGGAATGAGAAGTCATCCTTCACTGTGGTTCTAGCTTGCCATGCTAATGGCCAGAAACTTCCACCCATGATGATATTCAAAAGGAAGACCTTGCCAAAAGAGACCTTTCCAGCCGGCGTCATCATAAAAAGCTAACTCGAAGGGATGGATGAAGAAAAGATGAGCGAGTGGTTAAGGTAAGTTTAAGTTTACGCGAAGAGGCCGGGTGGCTTTTTTCACGCAGCTCTGTCCATGTTGATATACGTATGTTTGTGATTGCACATTTGCGTACATTTTGGGAGTGAACAGAGTTGTTGGAACGCTGGTTTTTAATATATTATTCAAATTTGACTGACCTATCTGACTGTTTTTTTTACATTCCTTTAGCGCAGTTAGATGCGGCTTACAACACCGGGCGGCTTATAGGTGGACAAAGTTTTGAAATATGCCGTTCATTGAAGGCGCGGCTTTTAACCCAGGGCGCCTTATGGTGCGGAAAATACGGTAATGACATTTAGTGGCTGGCTCAGTGGCCTTGTGGTTTGAGTGTCCGCCCTGAGATCAGTAGGTCGTGAGTTCAAACCCCGGCCGAGTCATACCAAAGACTATACAAATGGGACCCATTATGGGACCCAATACCTACCTGTTTGGCACTCAGCATCAAGGGTTGTAATTGGGGGTTAAATCACCAAAATGATTCCCGAGTGCGGCCATGTAGAATTACGTCTCGCTTTGTAAGCAAGAGCAGGAATCGCCATGGTGGCTTTGAGTGGTGAGGGTCTCCGCTCTGCGAGTGCAGCGGCAGCTGAAGTAAGACTCAATGGCCCCCCTCACCTCCCAGGGGGTGGACCAAGGGGATGGGTCAAATGCAGAGGGTAATTTCACCACACCTAGTGTGTGTGTGATAGAGATGCGCGGATAGGCAATTTATTTCATCCGCAACCGCGTCAGAAAGTCGTCAACCATCCGCCATCCACCCGATGTAACGTTTGATCAGAACTGTACCCGCCCGCCATCCGCCCGCACCCGCCCGAAGTTTTAGTTACGGAGGCAATAATTGAGCATGGATTTCCAATCGCACTGGCTGATCACATGGGACAGTTAAATGTTTGTAATGCAACCTTTAAAAATCATTACGCGGTGATCGCGGTCCCAAAAATAAACTTTTCTTGCATGATAATGTCCAGAAAAATTCGCTTTATATTACTATAGAGTCCTTTTAACGAATGAGTTTGATGGTTTATCACAAACCTTAAATGAAAGAAGTCATTTGTTCTCCTGCACCATGCGCTTTGGCCTTGCTTCGTGTTTGGTGCGCAATCCTGTCGGCTGTATTTCACAGCACGACATACTGTTAAAAGTGTTTATACTATTTATGCTTTCAAGTCCAAGTTGAAGAAATCTTGTTAAATGTTGACAGCATAACTACCAAAATACAGAAGTATGTCCTTAATATTTTTGCAGTGCTATTTCTGTTGAAAAGTTCAAATGATTACATTAGAGATGTGATGTGCCACTTTTCAAGTGTCTGATGGCTTAAATTAATTTTCATTAATTTTTCATATTTTGAATTCTTTTGAAAGGCTTACAAAAAAACTACATTTGAATTGTAATTCCATGCTATTGACAGGACTATTAATTTTAATGAAGTTAGCTTACCATGTTTACAGTATGATAATTGTGATAGAAATGTGAATTTTAGGCACAGAATATTTTTTACAATTGAACAAGGCAGTAGATTATACAAGCTTGGACAGAAAGTTAATAATGACACCAATTTTTTTTTTAATGGAATTGTTTAGTACTGTTTTACCATTTGTTTACTGTAAAAAGTGTTTATACTGTTTATACTTTCAATTAACAAATTGAAGTCTTGTGAAAGGTTGACAGGATAACTGGCATTAACTGTCAAAATAATTTCAAACTATTGAAGTTAGCTTACAGAATAAACATGTCAATCAACCCATATGATTTTTGCTGTAATATTTTTGTTTTGAAAAGTCACTGTGACTGATAGAAAAGTGATGGTTTTAGCAACATTTTAACCTGTCTGAATGCTAATAATCATTTTGCGTCGGGGGGCGAAGCCCTGAACCCTCCACCAGGACTTTGTCCTGGACCTACCGGGGCCTGCGGCCCTTGGACCCTGGCTACTAGGTTTTTCTGATTTCAAAAGTTGGCAGGTATGGTGAGGTTATAAAGCTTTTGCCTGTTAAAGAAAGGAGACTGATCCAATACAGCACAGACTTTCGCGTGCCACGCTGTCACGACCCAGACGCACACCAGTGCGCAATCATTTGGGAGCCGCGCTGAGCGCACCTCCATACCCGGCGACGGCCGGGTATGGGCCCACGCTCCAGCGCCATCCATTTTCAGGGCTAGTTGATTCGGCAGGTGGGTTGTTACACACTCCTTAGCGGGTTCAGACTTCCATGACCACCGTCCTGCTCTCTATATAAACCAGGGTGAGCCCCACCCCTTTCGTGAGCGCACTGCGCGCGGAGTGACCCCTGTTACGCGCCCCCGGCAACAGGGGTGGCGGGCAGGTAAGCTGCGCGGGCGGAGCGCGCGGAGTGACCCATGCTACGAGCCCCCGGCCACGGGGGTGGCGGGCAGGTAAGCTGCTTACCTGCTGCGCGTGACGCCGGCCACGGCGAAGGCGGACGAGGCGGGGTGTCGGTGCGGTGGGCGCGGTAGTGACCCTGGACGTGCGTCGGGCCCTTCTCACGGATCGCCTCAGCTACGGCTCCCGGTGGGGCCCTCTCGGGGGAAGGGGCCTCGGTCCCGGACCCTGGCGAGGCGTCCCTTCTCCGCTCCGTAAAAGTGTCCATCTCTTTTCTTTTTTTTTCTTCTGTTGTGGCATATGCAGGAGGTGCCTGCTCGTTTTTCGTATGTGGGTAACAACATTTAACTATGTATATATATTTCCCAATTGGTTTAACTGCCACCCGCAAAAAATTAAAAAAATAAAAAAAATAAAAAAAAAATATCTAATTAATCCGCCCGACCCGACCCGCGCGCGGATAAAATCTTATTTTTTTTAATTTCATCCGCCCGATCCGCGGATAATCCGCGGACTCCGCGGTTGTGCCCGCAAACCGCGCATCTCTAGTGTGTGACTATCAGTGGTACTTTAACTTTTAACTTTAAAGGGGAACATTATCACCATTTCAGAAGGGTTAAAACCATTAAAAATCAGTTCCCAGTGGCTTATTTTATTTTTCGAAGTTTTTTTCAAAATTTTACCCATCACGCAATATCCCTAAAAAAAGCTTCAAAGTGCCTGATTTTAACCATCGTTACATACACCCGTCCATTTTCCTGTGACGTCACACAGTGATGCCAATACAAACAAACATGGCGGATAGAACAGCAAGATATAGCGACATTAGCTCGGATTCAGACTCGGATTTCAGCGGCTTAAGCGATTCAACAGATTACGCATGTATTGAAACGGATGGTTGTAGTGTGGAGGCAGGTAGCGAAAACAAAATTGAAGAAGAAACTGAAGCTATTGAGCCATATCGGTTTGAACCGTATGCAAGCGAAACCGACGAAAACGACACGACAGCCAGCGACACGGGAGAAAGCGAGGACGAATTCGGCGATCGCCTTCTAACCAACGATTGGTATGTGTTTGTTTGGCATTAAAGGAAACTAACAACTATGAACTAGGTTTACAGCATATGAAATACATTTGGCAACAACATGCACTTTGAGAGTGCAGACAGCCTATTTTAAGCGCGCTAAGGACATATATTTTTCCACGATTTCAGCACTCAGGTTAACCATACCTAAATAGACACAAAATACTACATTACACAAGACTACCCGAATGATTGAAAAAAATAAATGTTTTTAAGCTAAATTATTGGTAAACACAGTTTATGTATAATACTTTACGTAGAACCGCGAGTAATGAATAAAGTTTTCATCAATTAATATATTCTGTAGACATACCCTCATTCGCTCTCTTTTCCTGAAAAGTGATCTGTCCAGTTTTGGAGTTGATGTCAGCATCTACTTTGAGTGTCACAGGATATCCACACATTCTTGCCATCTCTGTCGTAGCATAGCTTTCGTCGGTAAAGTGTGCGGAACAAACGACTGACCATTTTGTCGGCTTTCCCCACAGCCTCGTATTTTGAACAAATTTCGTCCAATTTCTTGCCACTTTCGCATCTTTGGGCCACTGGTGCAACTTGAATTCGTCCCTGTTCATGTTGTTACACCCTCCGACAACACACCGACGAAAGTGAGAAAATGGCGGATTGCTTCCCGATGTGACGTCACGTTGTGACGTCATCGCTCCGAGAGCAAATAATAGAAAGGCGTTTAATTCGCCAAAATTCACCCATTTAGAGTTCGGAAATCGGTTAAAAAAATATATGGTCTTTTTTCTGCAACATCAAGGTATATATTGACGCTTACATATGTCTGGTGATAATGTTCCCCTTTAACTTTAAATAAAGTTACATACAGTAGTACTTAATTATCTGCTTCTCAACCTGATTTATGGCAAAGCAAGTTTATACATCAATTTGGACATAAAAAAAATATACAACCGAATGCACAGGCAATTGTATAATAATATTATGAGGTCCATCCATCCATCCATCCATCTTCTTCCGCTTATCCGAGGTCGGGTCGCGGGGGCAGCAGCCTAAGCAGGGAAGCCCAGACTTCCCTCTCCCCAGCCACTTCGTCCAGCTCCTCCCGGGGGATCCCGAGGCGTTCCCAGGCCAGCCGGGAGACATAGTCTTCCCAACGTGTCCTGGGTCTTCCTCGTGGCCTCCTACCGGTCGGACATGCCCTAAACACCTCCTTAGGGAGGCGCTCGGGTGGCATCCTGACCAGATGCCCGAACCACCTCATCTGGCTCCTCTCGATGCGGAGGAGCAGCGGCTTTACTTTGAGCTCCCCCCGGATGACAGAGCTTCTCACCCTATCTCTAAGGGAGAGCCCCGCCACCCGGCGGAGGAAACTCATTTCGGCCGCTTGTACCCGTGATCTTGTCCTTTCGGTCATAACCCAAAGCTCATGACCATAGGTGAGGATGGGAACGTAGATCGACCGGTAAATTGAGAGCTTTGCCTTCCGGCTCAGCTCCTTCTTCACCACAACGGATCGATACAGCATCCGCATTACTGAAGACGCCGCACCGATCCGCCTGTCGATCTCACGATCCACTCTTCCCTCACTCGTGAACAAGACTCCGAGGTACTTGAACTCCTCCACTTGGGGCAAGATCTCCTCCCCAACCCGGAGATGGCACTCCACCCTTTTCCGGGCGAGAACCATGGACTCGGACTTGGAGGTGCTGATTCTCATCCCAGTCGCTTCACACTCAGCTGCGAACCGATCCAGTGAGAGCTGAAGATCCTGGCCAGATGAAGCCATCAGGACCAAATCATCTGCAAAAAGCAGAGACCTAATCCTGCAGCCACCAAACCGGATCCCCTCAACGCCTTGACTGCGCCTAGAAATTCTGTCCATAAAAGTTATGAACAGAATCGGTGACAAAGGGCAGCCTTGGCGGAGTCCAACCCTCACCGGAAACGTGTCCGACTTACTGCCGGCAATGCGAACCAAGCTCTGACACTGATCATACATACATATATATATATATATATATATATATATATATATATATATATATATATATATATATATATATATATATATATATATATATATATATATATATGTACTGTTACAAGCAACACTATCAGTATATGACTGATACTACAGGGATTAGTTGGAAAAAAATGTTTTTCTCAAAATGATGTTTTTGTTGTTAATGTCGGGAATAATTCCCTGGACACAGAAGGACTCTGAGGGCAAAAACCAAAGGATTTACATTTATAAAAAGTTGTTGTTTTTGTTTAATTATTGTGTACTATTGACTTGGTTTTGATTAAACAACTGTATGTCATTAAAGAGAATAAGACATTAGATAAGGTGGCAACTTCTCCAGAGTGTACACCGCCTTTCGCCTGAATGCAGCTGAGATAGGCTCCAGCGACCCCCTACGCGACCCCGAAAGGGACAAGCGGTAGCAAATGGATGGATGAAAGGAAGACATAAGATCATATATGGTTGTGGGGGGGGCGTGGCCTGCGGAGAAGCGAGGCGTGTCAGGACCGGCCTCGAGATTAGCGGCAGGTGCGTAGATGACACAGCTGTGAGTGTTTGTCTAATCACCTGTCGCTCTGTTAAAGGCAGCAGTCGGGAAGGAGAAGGGAGAGTCGATGGTGGTTGGAGAACAAGACGCACTGATGATGGAGCAAAAACATTTATTGAAAAATAAATCGCTGTTCAGAACCATGAACAAAGCTGTCCTGCCCGTCCTTGGTGGTCTGAAGGACCCGGAGGAGCAAGAGCTCCACAATGGTGTTGATGTTAAACTGTCAATACAACTCACCATAAATACATGTTAAAAATGACGGTATTGGTATTGTCTGATCCCACTTATTGATTTGGCAACATAATAACAACTGCGAAGTAAACCAGGATGGGGCTGAAGCAAGTTGCAAGTAATGTACCAGGACTTGGATAAAAAAGTGAAAATCTATTCGAAACAGGCTCTAACCTAGTGGTTAGAGTGTCCGTCCTGAGATCGGTAGGTTGTGAGTTCAAACCCCGGCCGAGTCATACCAAAGACTATAAAAACCTCCCTGCTTGGCACTCAACATCAAGGGTTGGAATTGGGGGTTAAATCACCAAAATGATTCCCGGGCGCAGCCACCGCTGCTGCTCACTGCTCACCTCATCTCCCAGGGGGTGATCAAGGGTAACAAGGAAGTCACAATCTTCGTTCAATGAATGTTCTGCAATTTGTCGTCCCCAAAGTAAGAACTGAACTGAGCAAGAAAGCATTTAGGTTTTCAGCACCGAAGGCTTGGAATAACTTACAATCGAATCTTCAACTTCAAACCCTTGTTACATTAAATGAGTTTAAAGCTTCTGTGTGTTCAGTCTACCTTGTCTGTATGCACATGTGCTATGTGAGCAAGTTTTAATGTTGTAAATTTGATGTTTTAGGTGTTGTTTACTGTTTTTAATGTAACCTTGCTGCTGCCCTCTTGGCCAGGTCTCTCATGGAAAAGAGATATTTGATCTCAATGGGATTTTACCTAGTTAAATAAAGGCTACAAACAAGGGTGATGGATCAAATGCAGAGAATAATTTTGCCACAACTAGTGTGTGTGTGGCAAATCATTCGTACTTTAACTTTTTTTTTTTTACTTTAACTTTACTTAGAAAACAAAAGTCTTCAATAAAGCAAACTATAAACTGCTACTCAATAATGTACAACAATTCCCCGAAACAAAAGAGGATAAATATATAACCTTGGGGGAAAATTTAAATACAAATAATTGTATGCATGTACAATAGGGGTGTAAAAAAGTCAGTTTTCGTATGAATCTGGATTCTTATTTGTAACAAATCGTATTCACTTGTTTGCACACTCTTGGCATTCTCTCGATGAGCTTCAAGGGGTAGTCACCTGAAATGGTTTTCACTTCAAAGGTGTGCTTGAAGCTCATCAAGAGAATGTCAAGAGTGTGCAAAGCAGTAATCAGAGCAAAGGGTGGCTATTGTGAAGAAACTATATATATATATATATACAGTGGGGCAAAAAGTATTTAGTCAGCCACCGATTGTGCAAGTTCTCTAACTTAAAATTATGACAGAGGTCTGTAATTTTCATCATAGGTACACTTCAACTGTGAGGGACAGAATGTGAAAAAAAATCCAGGAATTCACATTGTAGGAATTTTAAAGAATTTATTTGTAAATCATGGTGGAAAATAAGTATTTGGTCACTTCAAACAAGGAAGATCTCTGGCTCTCACAGACCTGTAACTTCTTCTTTAAGAAGCTCTTCTGTCCTCCACTCGCTACCTGTATTAATGGCACCTGTTTGAACTTGTTATCTGTATAAAAGACACCTGTCCACAGCCTCAAACAGTCAGACTCCAAACTCCACTATGGCCAAGACCAAAGAGCTGTCAAAGGACACTAGGAAAATAATTGTAGACCTGCACCAGACTGTGAAGAGTGAATCTACAATAGGCAAGCAGCTTGGTGTGAAAAAATCAACTGTGGGAGCAATTATCAGAAAATGGAAGACATACAAGACCACCGATAATCTCCTTTGATCTGGGGCTCCACGCAAGATCTCATCCCGTGGGTTCAAAATGATCATGAGAACGGTGAGCAAAAATCCCAGAACCACACGGGGGGACCTGGTGAATGACCTGCAGAGAGCTGGGACCAAAGTAACAAAGGTTACCATCAGTAACACACTACGCCGACAGGGAATCAAATCCTGCAGTGCCAGACGTGTCCCCCTGCTTAAGCCAGTGCATGTCCAGGCCCGTCTGAAGTTTGCCAGAGAGCACATGGATGATACAGCAGAGGATTGGGAGAATGTCATGTGGTCAGATGAAACCAAAATATAACTTTTTGGTATAAACTCAACTCGTCGTGTTTGGAGGAAGAAGAATACTGAGTTGCATCCCAAGAACACCATACCTACTGTGAAGCATGGGGGTGGAAACATCATGCTTTGGGGCTGTTTTTCTGCTAAGGGGACAGGCCGACTGATCCGTGTTAAGGAAAGAATGAATGGGGCCATGTATCGTGAGATTTTGAGCCAAAACCTCCTTCCATCAGTGAGAGCTTTGAAGATGAAACGTGGCTGGGTCTTCCAGCATGACAATGATCCCAAACACACCGCCCGGGCAACGAAGGAGTGGCTCCGTAAGAAGCATTTGAAAGTCCTGGAGTGGCCTAGCCAGTCTCCAGACCTCAACCCCATAGAAAATCTGTGGAGGGAGTTGAAAGTCCGTGTTGCTCGGCGACAGCCCCAAAACATCACTGCTCTCGAGAAGATCTGCATGGAGGAATGGGCCAAAATACCAGCTACTGTGTGTGCAAACCTGGTAAAGACCTATAGTAATCGTTTGACCTCTGTAATATAACCTTTGTTGGCAATAACAAAGTATTGAGTTGAATTTTTGTTATTGACCAAATACTTATTTTCCACCATAATTTACAAATAAATTCTTTAAAATTCCTACAATGTGAATTCCTGGATTTTTTTTTCACATTCTGTCTCTCACAGTTGAAGTGTACCTATGATGAAAATTACAGACCTCTGTCATCATTTTAAGTGGGAGAACTTGCACAATTGGTGGCTGACTAAATACTTTTTTGCCCCACTGTATATATATGAATAATAAATAACAATAAATAAATAATAAATAATAATAATATGAATAATAATACATATATAAATATAAATCTTTTTCAGAGCTGTTTGTCAATTTGATGGAGGAATGTAGTTAAACATAAAACTGGCCCCCAATGTTGTTAAAAAATAAAATATTGATCTTAAATTGAGAATCGGTTTGAATCATGAATCGAATCTAAATCAAATAGTTAGCCCCAAGAATCAAATCGAATCGTGTGATGCCCAAAGATTCACAACCCTAACGAAGAACATCTAAGACTTTCTTCAGCGTATCAGTTTGTGGAACTAAATTGTGGAAGGGATTAAGAAAAGAAGTCAAACAATGTACAAAAATGATCCACTTTAAGAAATTGTTCTAACTCAAAGTGTTAAGAAAGTACAAGGAAGGGGAAAACTGATAAAAAATATTAGACCTGATTGATGAATGACACATAATCTATCACATATTCAGTAAATCATGTGAACCATACAGTAAACAAACTACCTATTCATGTGAACTAGGGCTGGGCGATATGGGCCAAACCGAATGGCGGTATAGGGTATATACCAGTATCTTTAAAAAATGTGCTTAAGGTTGCCCAAGTGTTTTATGGCTTGATAACCAGTGTTGAGGTACTCAGATTATTTTTGTTATAGGTAGTAACAGAACGTGTTGTTTATTCTTATGAAGTAATTAGTTAGCCATTACTATTTCAAAGCAGTTTTCGTTAATTCCGTTCGTTAACGTTTGGTTTATAGCCTCACGCTTAGGCGCCGGGATAGATGGAGCTTCTACTCGCTCACTGTGGTGAAAAGCCGCTGACTGTTCAGTTTAAAACTACTTTTCAGCCACCCAGCCGCTATACTTCAGTAGGTTAGTTCACATAGGCCAGGGGTCGGCAACCCAAAACGTTGAAAGAGCCATATTGGACCAAAAATGGAAAAAACTAATCTGTCTGGAGCCGCAAAAAATTGAAAGTCCTGTATAAGTCTTATAATAAAGACAACACATGACGTAAGTGTCTATATTAGCTATAATCGCCTACTATCAAAATAACTATTTTTGCAGGCTGACGCAAATCTTCATTGACTGAAATGTTGAAATGTAATATTTATTCTCATTTTTACAACATTGGAAACCATTAGTAAATCAGAGGGTACTCAGAAGGTGAGATAACTCCTGGAAATTACTGGATCTTAATGGCCAAAAGTATAGATGTGTGTGTCCAAGTTAAAGGAAACGACAGGCTGTCTTCGTTTAATAGATTTATTACAATCTTTGACAAGCTAGGTAATGTTTGCTGTGGTCTGGAACAACATGGCACACAAACTATCTGAAATGCAGCCAATATTACATACAGATAATGTCATGAGAAATGTAAAACTAAATTATATACAAAGAGGATTGAAAAAAAGGACATTAAATGAGCTCAAATATACCTACAAATGAGGCGTAGTGATGCAACATGTACATACAGATAGCCTAAATAGCATGTTAGCATTGATTAGCTTGCAGTCATGCACTGACCAAATAGCCTGATTAGTACTCCAACAAGTCAATAACATCAACAAAACGCACCTTTTTGCATTCACACACCGCATAAAACTTTTGGTGGACAAAATGAGACAAAGAAGAAGTGGAAGATTTTACATGTAAACAAACTGTTGCGTCAAAGTCCACATTATGGCGAGTTCAAGAACCGCCAAAATTTGTAGGACAGAACAATGTTCACCAAATACTCTCATCAGCGAAGCATACAGACAAACATATTAAACAGTAGGCTTTCTAACAATTGGGAAGGTTTGTGTCATGTTTGTCCTTAAAAAAAAACATACTAAAACAAAAACAATGTTTTTCCCCCATATTTTTCCATTTTTAATCCTTTTTTGAAAGCAGCGGGTTGCTGACCCCCGGCATAAGCTGTGGGGAAAAAGGCACTTTCAAGCCGAGGTGTCGCTAAACATTTGACACACCACAAGCAAGGGGCAGAGAGGAGCTATCGCTAACTGCTGTGCTCAGTCGCTAACAACATAAACAGAAGAAATTAGTGATAAAGTTGCTACAAGGAGAGATATAAGGTTTCAAGCAAACTGGTGTATGTTTAAATAAAGCTGTAGTCACTCACCAAAGCCAAATGCAGTCGATGACCAGAGCATTCACTCGGGAGTCGAAAACTCGGCACCGCCCTGCCATATTAAAAAAAAGAAAGTTTGTTGTGGTGTGTCATTGTGTGTGAGAGAAGTTTAAATAAACACGCAAGGGGCGGGGGTGAACCAAAGGGAATGCCCCGTGCTTTGCTTATCAGGCGCAGAGAAGAGCAAACGGCCGTAACAAAGGCGCATCAAAAGATACCGGTATGGCGGTATTTTCTCAAATATATATCTCTTTCTAGAATATACCGGCATTAATTATAATATCGGTATACCCCCCAGCCCTAATGTGAACTGTAATGATAGGTATTTATTTATTCCTTCATTGTTGTTGTGTTTTAAGATTGAAAAAGAATTGTGTTAGAACGTATTTCCAGACAGGAAAGGGGTGGGATTATTATTTTTTTATTTTTTTATTTTTTTTTTAACGTGTCTTGTTTGTCCAAATAATATTTTTGATATAAATGCCCATATCTGCTGTACAGAAATGCTTTAGAAAAGATAAGTGTGGGATACTTCTCGTGTTGCCTTACTTGCACTAAACTTTGTATTTAATGTTTGGCACAGGATTGTAATGACAAAAAAAATAAAATGCTTGCAAGATGCACCTAATGGAGTCACCATAGTAGCCTTCAATGCCCACTAAAACGACTTCAAAACCCTCCATCAATGTTTTATATACAAACTGCAAGTCTATATATAATGTAGTAACAGACATGTTCATAACAATATATAACATGTTCAATATTTACCATATTTTGGCCATTTTAATGACTGTCGGAACTTATTTCCTCAGCACATTTATTTCCGTTCCCATAGCAACGTGCTTCTGACTTCTGGCAACAACTGTGTATTCCTACTTCCGGAGTGTTTTCTAACAATGGCAGCGAGTTAGTAATAAACAACAAAAACGACTATTTTTGGACAAATGAGAACGCCCAGAAGATCATGGGATGGCCCCTCCCCTCCCTGGCTGACGAGAGCCAGAGCATCCTGAAAGACCCATTCCACCCCGGGCACTGCCACCTAGAACCGCTACCCTCGGACAGACGCTTTAGGGTGCTAAAAGCGAGCACAAATAGACTAAAAAAACGTTTTTACCCAAGAGCCATAAAGGCCTGAGTGAGCACAATGTGTCCGTCATGTCCTCATGAGTCATGTCTTTTAATTTTTTCGGACTATAATGTGCAATAATGTTATATGTGTATGTGTATATATATGCATATGTATGCATATATGCATGTGTGTGGATATATACATATATATAGATTCATATCTTATTTTTTATCTTTTTTTTTACTATTTATATTACTAAATTATTGTGTATGCACCTTGGGGATCTGCTCCAATGTTGTTGTTCTTTGAACCTGTTCACTGTAATAATGACAAATAAAACGCTATTCTATTCTATTCTATCTTTTTGAACCTGAATATACAGAGGATGAACAGCTGGTTATAGAAGCGAGCATAAAGAAAGGCTGAAGCGTTGAAGCAGATGGAACCCGAGGGGATTAGGACCGGCGTGACTTGACGTTGCAAATATGGAACTTGGATCCAAGCTTACCCAAAATCAACTGGAAAAAAAAATCTCCGGCCAGCTGGATCAAAGTGGCACCTGCCCATGATGCATACAGCACTTCATGCTTGTTATTATTACTACATACATTGTTGAGCGAGCTTTATACAAACAAAACATTAAATGTGGGTTAATGCTTTGCAGAAACTGTATTTTGATTGTTCATGATTTTCAGTCAGTACAGATTGTTGTCTTCTTGCATTGTGTTGTGCATTACAAACTCAAATGCAATTCAGTTGCTCACGCTTGTTGTTGTTGTTGTTGAGGACCTTGTTCTGACGCAGAAGCTAGATTACAGCCAATGCCAGCATACCGTCGCAGGGAGATGTGTTACTACGCTAGAAAAACAGTTGCTCAGTGTTTGCTACTACTTTGTTATTATTCAGGTTACTGAACGTAAATTTATTGGCGATTTTTGCATGCATTTTTGAGTGATTTAGAAGCAGAATTTGTTGCTCCTATTAGCTGCATTGCCAGCCACCGAGAACAACTCGATTATTATGAGTTAAAATGCAAATCAAAAAAACATAAATGTTATTTTCTCTCATAAGGATTGTGAACGATAGAGAACATTCCCAAAAAAGTGCAGTTCCCTTTCAAGGTTGTATTTCTTCTGTCTTGTTGGAAAACATCAGTCCAGTTTGTAGTTTGTTTACATATACAACTTTCTCCGACGTTGCCCCAGAAAGACTTGTTTTATGCCACTCTTTTCTCTCATTTTGTCCACCAAATGTTTTATGCTGTGAGTGAATGCACAAAGGTGAGCTGTGTTGATGTTATTGACTTTTTGGCATGCTAATCAGGCATATTTGGTCAGTGCAGGACTGCAAGCTAATTGATGCTAACATGCTATTCAGGCTAGCTGTGTGTACATATTGCATCATTATGCCTCATGTGTAGGTATATTTAAGCTCTTTTGATCTCCTTTACATATGTCCTTTGTGTATTTAATTCATATTAGCATGACTAATGACATATTACCGTATTTTCCGCACTATAAGGCGCACCGGATCATTAGCCGCACCTTCAATGAATTACATATTTCATAACTTTGTCCATCAATAAGCCGCCCCGGATTATAAGCCGCGCCTACGCTGCGCTAAAGGGAATGTCAAAAAAACAGTCAGATAGTTCAGTCAAACTTTAATAATATATTGAAAACCAGCGTTCTAACAACTCTGTCCCAAAATGTACGCAAATGTGCAATCACAAACATAGTAAAATTCAAAATGGTGTAGAGCAATAGCAACATAATGTTGCTCGAACGTTAATGTCACAACACACAAAATAAACATAGCGCTCACCTTCTGAAGTTATTCTTCATTCGTAAATCCTTCGAATTCTTCGTCTTCGGTGTCCGAATTGAAAAGTTGGGCAAATGTGGGATCCAAAATGGCCGGTTCCGTCTCGTCGAAGTCATCGGAGTCAGTGTCACTGTTGTCCAGCAGTTCTGTGAATCCTGCCTTCCGGAAAGCTCGGACCACAGTTGTGACCGAAATATCTGCCCAGGCATTTACGATCCACTGGCAAATGTTGGCGTATGTCGTCCGGCGCTGTCTGCCCGTCTTAGTGAAGGTGTGTTCGCCTTCGGAGCTGTGTGAAAAAAGCCACCCGGCCTCTTCGCGTAAACTTCCCTTAACCACTCGCTCATCTTTTCTTCATCCATCCATCCCTTCGAGTTAGCTTTTATGATGACGCCGGCTGGAAAGGTCTCTTTTGGCAAGGTCTTCCTTTTGAATATCACCATGGGTGGAAGTTAGCATGGCAAGCTAGAACCACAGTGAAGGATGACTTCTCATTCCCTGTGGTGAGAATATTCACCGTACGTGCTCCCGTTCCACAGTGCGGTTCACAGGAATATCAGTTGCTGTGAAATACGGTAGTAATCCGTGTGCGGATGGAGAGATTGCGTCTTTTTATGAACCGGATCCTTGTCGCTTAGTAGGAGCCATTTTGTGGTCTTTACAGATGTAAACAGGAAATGAAACATACGGTGATATCCGCGCGTTTTTTCTTCTTCTTCCGGGGGCGGGTGGTTGCTTACAGTAGAAGAAGAAGCGCTTCCTGTTCTATGGGGGCGGGTGCTTTCCTTGGCGGTTGCTTGCGTAGAAGAAGAAGCGCTTCCTGTTCTACCGGGAAAAAAGATGGCGGCTGTTTACCGAAGTTGCGAGATCGAAACTTTATGAAAATGAATCGTAATAAAGCGCACCGGGTTATAAGGCGCACTGTCAGCTTTTGAGAAAATGTGTGGTTTTTAGGTGCGCCTTATAGTGCGGAAAATACGGTATCTGTATGTATAGTTGTTTGTGTGCCATGTGGGACGGCATGGCGCAGTGGAAGAGTGGCCGTGCGCGACCCGAGGGTCCCTGGTTCAATCCCCACCTAGTACCAACCTCGTCATGTCCGTTGTGTCCTGAGCAAGACACTTCACCCTTGATCCTGATGGATGCTGGTTAGCGCCTTGCATGGCAGCTCCCTCCATCAGTGTGTGAATGTGTGTGTGAATGGGTAAATGTGGAAGTAGTGTCAAAGCGCTTTGAGTACCTTGAAGGTAGAAAAGCGCTATACAAGTACAACCCATTTATCATTTATCATTTATGTTGTTCCAGACGACAGCAAACATTACCCAGCTTGCAAAGATTGTAATAAAGACAGCCTGCCGTTCCTTTAACTTGGACACACACATCTATACTTTTGGCCATTCTAAGGCAGTAATTTCTAGAAGTTATCTCACCCTCTGAGAAACCTCTGTTTTACGAATGTTTTTCAATGTTGTAATTTCAAAAAAAAATAAAAATAATATTTCAACATTTCTGTAACAAAGATTTGCGTCAGCCTGAGACACAGTCATTTTGATATCATATATTGCTTAAAGTTAAAGTAAAGTTAAAGTACCAATAATTGTCACACACACTAGGTGTGGCGGAATTATTTTCTGCATTTGACCCATCATCCTTGATCACCCCCTGGGAGGTGAGGGGAGCAGTGAGCAGTAGTGGTGGCCGCGCCCGAGAATCATTTTCGGTTATTTAACCCCCAATTCCAACCCTTGATGCTGAGTGCCAAGCATGGAGGTAATGGGTCCCATTTTTATAGTCTTTGGTATGACTCGGCCGGGGTTTGAACTCACAACCTACCGATCTCAGGGCGGACACTCTAACCACTAGGCCACTGAGTAGGTTAAATAAGTTAAATAAGACTTTACATGTTTTCGTGTCTTGTATTTTTGGTCTAATATGGACCCCTGACCTAGAGTTATGAGACTCTCCCACACAAGAGGACGCAGACGTCAATCTGTTTGTGACACAGAGCCACAACGTGAACACACACGCTGTGCAAATGGCGAAAGAAACACACAACTGACCCATGCATGAGCTAACTTTAGCGCTGGCTCACAGTACTTGACACCAAGCTGTTCAGTTGCCCTCAATTGTGCCCACGACTAGAGATCCATGCACCATTTTCTATACTTTTTATTTATCCTTATATTCCTCTTAAATCATTGCATGTAAAAATGTAAGGTTAACTGTAAGGTTTATTATTTCATCATTACCAGACGACCCAGATCTAAACTAGCCTGCTGATGCACATACCGTAAGAATAAAGTGCAATACAATTAGGAACAATTTATTTAGTCATTTTTATAACTTAACCATCCATCCATCCATCCATCCATCCATCTTCTTCCGCTTATCCGAGGTCGGGTCGCGGGGGCAGCAGCCTAAGCAGGGAAGCCCAGACTTCCCTCTCCCCAGCCACTTCGTCCAGCTCCTCCCGGGGGATCCCGAGGCGTTCCCAGGCCAGCCGGGAGACATAGTCTTCCCAACGTGTCCTGGGTCTTCCTCGTGGCCTCCTACCGGTTGGACATGCCCTAAACACCTCCTTAGGGAGGCGCTCGGGTGGCATCCTGACCAGATGCCCGAACCACCTCATCTGGCTCCTCTCGATGCGGAGGAGCAGCGGCTTTACTTTGAGCTCCCCCCGGATGACAGAGCTTCTCACCCTATCTCTAAGGGAGAGCCCCGCCACCCGGCGGAGGAAACTCATTTCGGCCGCTTGTACCCGTGATCTTGTCCTTTCGGTCATAACCCAAAGCTCATGACCATAGGTGAGGATGGGAACGTAGATCGACCGGTAAATTGAGAGCTTTGCCTTCCGGCTCAGCTCCTTCTTCACCACAACGGATCGATACAGCGTCCGCATTACTGAAGACGCCGCACCGATCCGCCTGTCGATCTCACGATCCACTCTTCCCTCACTCGTGAACAAGACTCCGAGGTACTTGAACTCCTCCACTTGGGGCAAGATCTCCTCCCCAACCCGGAGATGGCACTCCACCCTTTTCCGGGCGAGAACCATGGACTCGGACTTGGAGGTGCTGATTCTCATCCCAGTCGCTTCACACTCAGCTGCGAACCGATCCAGTGAGAGCTGAAGATCCTGGCCAGGTGAAGCCATCAGGACCAAATCATCTGCAAAAAGCAGAGACCTAATCCTGCAGCCACCAAACCGGATCCCCTCAACGCCTTGACTGCGCCTAGAAATTCTGTCCATAAAAGTTATGAACAGAATCGGTGACAAAGGGCAGCCTTGGCGGAGTCCAACCCTCACCGGAAACGTGTCCGACTTACTGCCGGCAATGCGAACCAAGCTCTGACACTGATCATACAGGGAGCGGACCGCCACAATCAGACAGTCCGAAACCCCATACTCTCTGAGCACTCCCCACAGGACTTCCCGAGGGACACGGTCGAATGCCTTCTCCAAGTCCACAAAGCACATGTAGACTGGTTGGGCAAACTCCCATGCACCCTCAAGGACCCTGCCGAGAGTATAGAGCTGGTCCACAGTTCCACGACCAGGACGAAAACCACACTGTTCCTCCTGAATCCGAGGTTCGACTATCCGACTATAACTTAACCGTTGCCAATATTCCGCCAGTTTCCACTTTTCTTAATTGTGCAGCAGCGTGGAAGTGATCATAAAGCCCTGGCTTTAGTTTCTGTTTTCATGCTGTTTTTCCTACTTGGCATAACTATTTCTGTCACTTTTTACATGAACAGGCTGAGCACGAGACGGCAGACAGACAAACCATCTGGAAATTGTCCGCTTGTGACAGCTGACTTTTAGGGACAAGGGACAGTTCTTGAACCAAACAAGTCTTACAGAAGCAAAAAAAGAGGTTCGGTTTTGCTCGGTAGTCAACATTATTCTGTACAATGCATTGAAAGTGACTGGCTTACTTTGAAAATTGAAAAATAACCGAAAAAAACTATAGTAGTTTTTTTAATAAGTACAAACATTTGAGCGTGTAAGGAACGTTTAACACTAGAGACACTTATCAGCCGATAAATGCTTTAAAATGTAATGTCGGAAATTATCGGCATCGATTTCAAAAAGTAAAATGTATGACTTTTTAAAACGCAGCTGTACGGAGTGGTACACGGACTTAGGGAGAAGTACAGAGCACCAATAAACCTTAAAGGCACTGCTTTTACGTGCCGGCCCAATCACATAATATCTACGGCTTTTCACACACATAAGTGAATGCAATGCATACTTGGTCAACAGCCATACAGGTCACACTGAGGGTGGCCGTATAAACAACTTTAACACTGTTACAAATATGCGCCACACTGTGAACCCACACCAAACAAGAATGACAAACACATTTCGGGAGAACATCCGCACCGTAACACAACATAAACACAACAGAACAAATACCCAGAATCCCTTGCAGCACTAACTCTTCCGGGACGCTACAATATACACCCTCAACCTCTTCATGCTCTCTCAGGGAGAGCATGTCCCAAATTCCAAGCTGCTGTTTTGAGGCATGTTAAAAAAAATAATGCACTTTGTGACTTCAATAATAAATATGGCAGTGCCATGTTTGCATTTTTTTTCCATACTTTGAGTGGATTTATTTTGGAAAACCTTGTTACATTGTTTAATGCATCCAGCGGGGCATGACAACAAAATGATATAATAATAATGTGTTAATTCCACGACTGTATACATCGGTATCGGTTGATATCGGAATCGGTAATTAAGAGTTGGACAATATCGGATTATCGGATATCTCTATATAACACTGTTATATGCTTCAAAGGAAGGTGGACGACACATGCTTGGTGAATAGATGATATAGTCTGTCTTGATCTGGACCTCAGGATGCAGAGACTGCAGGCAAATTACAGGGACAAGTGAAGGAACCAGCGCTCAGACTCGAGAAGTGGTGGCGGAAAACAGGAAACGGACACAAAAAAATAAGAAATAATACAGAAACGAAGGAAAGTCCGAACTGTCATGTGATATCATTACGAATAAACAATGCAAGCATGGCTGAGTACAACATAATAATAAAAACAACAATGGAAAAAAGTTGTTCTCCCCGAGATAACAGCAAAAGTTAACGTTTAAAAAGGCATAATGTTACAAGAAAAACGAATATCCAACAGCGTAAACCTATGCCAGGCCCTGTATTAATAGTAAATAATCCTTAAAAAAAAATCCTGAATCCAGACGGTTATCTGGATCGCCCCCAAAATGAAATAATTTGTTCCTTATCCCGTTTCTGACAATTCCTGAAAGTGTAATCAAAACTGGCTTAAGCTCTTTTGGTAATTAACAAACAGACAAACAAACTTACTTTACACCTGCATTATCCTTTCCATCCTTACACTTTCCATCCTTCGCAACTGAGCAACTGTGTGGAACAATTTTCCTTGTGGATCATTAAAGTTTGTCTAAGTCTATGTATAAGTCCAACCCCAGCAGATGCATAACCTCCTGGCGAAGATAATTAATGAAAGAATAAATTAAATTAAATGACCATGTGCATGTTTTTTTCGACGTTTGTCGTCTTCCAAACAGGCTGCAAAAGGATTCACTTGTTTTCATCAGTCTCAGTACCTGGCCGAAAAATAATAAAGTCTCCTGTCAGTCATCCACTCTATTTGTCCCTGTGAGTGTAGCATACAAATACAGAAAAGTTCAGGCTTGTAAGGTAACGTACCATATTTTCCAAGCTATAGAGCGCACCGGAATATGAGCCGCACCCACAAAATTTTAGAAGAAAAAATTATGTTTTTTTGTGTTTTTTTTAGTCAAAGGACTATAAGCCACACATATATACATTGTGAAATGAGTTATTTAGACAGAAATATTTTGTAAATGTTTATTTACATACCTTAATTTTTTCCAAATGGGGCCGGTAACACGGCAGTAAAACGGCTGATCAAACAAAACAGATGTCATCCTCATGGACCCACTCGCTGCAGAAGCTAGCTCTCCAATCAGCGGAACAGACTCAATAAATCCAAGGTGACGTTTTGGTGAATTTATTGAAGAATTTATGAAAGTAAAACAAAACAAAAAGAATGCCATTGTAAGTTAAAAATACTAACACCTACACTCATAACTAGAGATGTCAGATAATGGCTTTTTTGCCGATATCCGATATTCCGATGTTGTCCAACTCTTAATTATTGATTCTGAAATCAACCGAGACTGATATATACAGTTGTGGAATTAACACATTGTTATGCCTAATTTTGTTGTGATGCCCGGCTGGATGCATTAAACAATGTAACACGGTTTTACAAAATAAGAGAACAACACCAACTCAAGTTATGGAAAAAAATGCCAACATGGCACTGCCATGTTTATTATTGAAGTCACAAAGTGCATTATTTGTTTTAACATGCCTCAAAACAGCATCTTGGAATTTGGGACATGCTCTCCCTGAGATAATCCTGATACCCACTACAACTATGGGAAATACTATACTTTGACTTTCACAAAGTGCATTATTTTTTTTTAAACATGCCTCAAAACAACAGCTACAAAAACAATGAAGGCACACAGCTTCAGTCCAGAGTATACTAGAGTAATAAAGTAAACAATAACATAGTCCTCCTTTAGTGCAAGACTGCCCGGCATACTGTGTAACAGGAAATTATAAACTGGGCTCACATCCATCTTCCGCTTGTATTCATCGTGTATCTCCTTATGATTCCTGAAGAGGTGGGAGATCTAATTGCTCGTATTAAAGGAAGACGTCTTGGTTCCTCGTCGCATTACCAACTTTTTGCAGTCATTGCAAATTGCCAGTTTTTTATCCGTCAGAGACACTTTAAAAATAATCCCAAACCATAGACATGGTGTCGTTAGTCAGTCACCGAGCGAGCTCGCTTGTTAGCCACGTCTACAGCACCGGCAACAACACTCTTGCTGTTGTTATGCTCCGCTCGCGGTGGTTTGATGAGGTCATCAAGCGTCGCCAGTAAACCTCTCATGCTGTAGTCGTCAGCTCCTGTGTTGTGTGTAGGAGAGGGGAGAGGGGAGGGGCTGCTGACTAGGAGACGCAACTGCTTTGTACTGCTCCCTACGTCCGTGTTTTACCGGACATGTACCGCTCCGTACAGCGGAGTTTTGAAGTCATTCATTTTACTTTTTGAAACCGATAATTTCCGATATTACATTTTAAGTATTTATCGGCGGATAATATCAGCAGGCCGATATTATCGGACATCTCTACTCAAAACCGTATTAGCATATTAGCTAATGCTATCAACTTTAGCTTGATTATATTACAATGGCACGTACAAATTTGCATGTGACGGTTTAGTAACTGTTAATATGAATTGTTTAAGTTGTATTGTAGAACTTACAAACATCGCATGGACTGATGAATGAAGACACCATACGAGTTGAAACGATATGGTTGGACTAGTAGACGGAAAGGCACTTGTACTTCCGGTTCAAAGCAGTAACAGAAAGACATACTGTAGTGAGTGAATAGCACCATAGCACAAACAATAATGCACCTTCTCAGTGTCTCTGTCAGTGTTTTATGAAAAATGTTTTAAAAAACAAAACATTATATCCATTAGCTAGGAAAAATCCATAAATTAACCGCAAGGTTCAAAGCGTAGGAAAAAGGTAGCGGCTATTGTAAGGAAAATACGGTAGTAGAAATGATCCGGATCATCCTCGAAATCGAATTACTACCGTATTTTCCGCACTATAAGGCGCACCTAAAAACCACAAATTTTCTCAAAAGCTGACAGTGCGCCTTATAACCCGGTGCGCTTTATTACGATTCATTTTCATAAAGTTTCGATCTCGCAACTTCGGTAAACAGCCGCCATCTTTTTTCCCGGTAGAACAGGAAGCGCTTCTTCTTCTACGCAAGCAACCGCCAAGGTAAGCACCCGCCCCCATAGAACAGGAAGCGCTTCTTCTTCTACTGTAAGCTACCGCCCGCCCCCGGAAGAAAAAGAAGCGCGCGGATATTTCGTTTCATTTCCTTTGTGTGTTTACATCTGTAAAGACCAGACTACAAAATGGCTCCTACTAAGCGACACGCTTATAACGCAGAATTTAAACTTAAGGCAATAAGTCATGCCGAAGAACACGGAAATAGAGCAGCAGCAAGAGAATATAACATAAATGAATCAATGGTGCGTAGGTGGAGGAAGCAAGAAGATGACCTGCGCCAGGTAAAGAAGACAAAACAGAGTTTCCGAGGGAACAAAGCAAGATGGCAACAGTTGGAGGACGAACTCGAACAGTGGGTTGTTGAGCAGAGAGCAGCAAGCAGAAGTGTCAGCACCATCACTATTCGAATGAAGGCAACAACGCTAGCAAGCGAACTTCACCTGGATGATTTTAAAGGTGGTGCTTCTTGGTGTTTCCGGTTTATGAAAAGACGCAATCTCTCCATCCGCACACGGACCACTATTTCACAGCAACTGCCTAACGACTTTAAAGAAAAGCTGGCTACTTTCCGTGCATATTGTAAAAACAAGATAGCGGAAAAAAAGATCCGGCCAGAGAACGTTATCAACATGGACGAGGTTCCACTGACTTTTGATATTCCTGTGAACCGCACTGTTGATACAACGGGAGCACGTACGGTGAATATTCGCACCACAGGGAATGAGAAGTCGTCCTTCACTGTGGTTCTAGCTTGCCATGCTAATGGCCAGAAACTTCCTCCCATGGTGATATTCAAAAGGAAGACCTTGCCAAAAGAGACCTTTCCAGCCGGCGTCATCATAAAAGCTAACTCGAAGGGATGGATGGATGAAGAAAAGATGAGCGAGTGGTTAAGGGAAGTTTACGCGAAGAGGCCGGGTGGCTTTTTTCACACAGCTCCGTCCATGTTGATATACGACTCTATGCGCGCCCACATCACAGATGGTGTCAAAAAACAAGTGAAGCACACAAATACAACACTCGCCGTCATTCCGGGTGGATTAACCAAAGAACTCCAACCGCTGGATATTGGTGTCAACAGGGCATTCAAATCACGACTGCGAACGGCGTGGGAACAATGGATGACCGAAGGCGAACACACCTTCACTAAGACGGGCAGACAGCGCCAGACGACATACGCCAACATTTGCCAGTGGATCGTAAATGCCTGGGCAGATATTTCGGTCACAACTGTGGTCCGAGCTTTCCGGAAGGCAGGATTCACAGAACTACTGGACAACAACAGCGACACTGACTCCGATGACTTCGACGAGACGGAACCGGCCATTTTGGATCCCACGCTTGCGCAACTTTTCAATTCGGACACCGAAGACGAAGAATTCGAAGGATTTACGAATGAAGAATAACTTCAGAAAGTGAGCGCTATGTTTATTTTGTGTGTTGTGAAATTAACGTTCGAGCAACATTATGTTGCTATTGCTCTACACCATTTTGAATTTTACTATGTTTGTGATTGCACATTTGTACATTTTGGGACAGAGTTGTTAGAACGCTGGTTTTCAATATATTATTAAAGTTTGACTGAACTATCTGACTGTTTTTTTGACATTCACTTTAGCGCAGCGTAGGCGCGGCTTATAGTCCGGGGCGGCTTATTGGTGGACAAAGTTATGAAATATGTAATTCATTGAAGGTGCGGCTAATAATCCGGTGCGCCTTATAGTGCGGTAAATACGGTAGTTCCCTAACCCATTGTTGACATTTCCTGAAAGTTTAATCAAAACCTGCCAATATTTTTTTTGAGTTATGTTGTTAATTAAGAGACGTTGTTACCTACTGTATAACACATAGCTGAATTACAGGCTGTTTTTTCTTTAAATAGGTACACCTACTTAACCATATAGCATAGCTATATGGTTTTAACTCAGGGTTGTCAACAGTACTTGTTTTATCTTGCCTGCGAGATGAATTTGCTAAGTATAAAAATGAGCTGAAATGTTTTAATGGAAGAAACTGCTGTTCTAAATGTGCCCACTGGATGTCGCAATAGCAATTCTTTGTATCCCCTGCCGCAAGTGCGAGGATGACTTCAGAAAGGGGTGGAGCTACGTGCCGTATTAAGATAGGAGAATAGAGGCGATACTTCCGTGTTTGGACGCTACGTACGTATTAGTGTTAGTAATGATACAAAATGTAGATTGTTATTGTGGGGGGAGATGTTGTCAGCGCTGCCTGCAGGAGGACGGTGGCGTGGCAGTAGTGACGGCGAGACACAGCTGGCAGGTGATTAGATTTCACAGGTGGTACTTGTTAATCGAATCATCTGTTGTCTTTAACAGTAAGCGGCCAGGAGCACAGAGAGAGAGAGGATACGGACGTGGCTGGAAAGTCGCGCCCTGCTGGAGAGAAAAGTTTTGTAAAACAATTGATCATTAAAACCTTGTTAAACCTGCACGCTTGGCTCCTGTGCCGTGTCTGACAGTGGGACTGCTAGGAAGCGACTTCCACAGTACGTTCATGCCTTCATTGTCAAATATGTTGGTAATATAACCTGTGACACATCTACCCAAATAAATACTTGTGATAATCTGTACATTTCTTGTTGTACTTATGATTGATTTTCTGGGTGCACATAAATACTCTGAAATAATATGTATCCCCTTCTAACTTCAAGTGTGATTAATGAAATAAACCCAAATTCACAGGTTTTGTTGTAGATGATGCTACATATGCACAGAATTTACCACATGATTTATAGAAAATAAGTAAATTACATTAATAGGATCCTGTATGTATTAATTTAATCGTCTGATAGATTAAAAATGTACACCAAATGGGAGCATTTTAAAACTCTGTCAGACGCAATTGTACCTATTTTACTGATCAACTTTACCACATACTTTATTCATAAAGTATAAATAACGACAAATGAAGATAGAATACTATTTGTTACGATCCGCTGCCCGGATCATAGTTTGTTTGTTTGTGTCACGTGTTTTCAGCACCTTGAGTTTAGTTTGTTTCTGTTGCCATGACGGCAGATTGTACGCACCTGCCTCTGGTTAGTGTTCGGGACGCGCACCTGTTGCCCGGGCACTAATCAGAGGGCTATTTAGTCTTTGCTCTGGCCTCACTCTGTCTGGCTTCGTAGTTTGTTCCCACACAACTGATGACGACGTTTATTTCATGTTCCTTAGCTGCTAGTTTTCACGCTAGGCTATTTTGGTTTACTAGCTCCCACGCTAGCCCTTTTGTTTTGCCTTTTGTGCTACGTGTATGTCTTTTGTTTATTCATAGTATGATTTATATGTTAAATAAATCATATTCCTACCTGCAAGCTGTGTCCGAAGCCGTCTGCATCCTTGGGAGAACCACACCCGCATCACTATGCGACCACGTCGTTTCAGTACGAAGCCAGCAAAAAACAATTCTCCCGCACTGGCTAACGAGGAGTTGGACGAAGGTACGCTCATGGTGTTGCGAGCGATGGAAGCCGAGACGCTTCGCTATTCGACGGAGGAGAGGTCGAATCTCATGTGGGGAGCTGGAGGCTCTCTTATCCCCATCGACTCCCTCTGGTCGGAAGACATCGCCGCTACACCGCAGTACCGTGCGCGCCGTCAAAGACGGAAGCCGGCCAGGAGGTCTTTCCCTCGCCGCCAAGACGCGCCGCTCCTGCAAACTCCTCCCCCGGACCGAAGCAAGCTACATGCAGCTCAAACTCCCCCTCCTCAGTTTGGCAACCCCATCGACCACTTCGCCAAAAAATTCTCCGATTGGGCTGTAAGTCACATGGACAGTTGCAACAGTGATGTCATTTCATTGGCGCCTCCCGAAGAGGTAACTCCGCCCACTTCTGATGACATCATTGAACAAGATTTTTTTTTTCCCTCTTCTAATTCTTTCTGTCAGCCAATACCAAATGATTTTCATTCTAAGATAAAACATTATCAGGACATTTTTGCTAAGTGTAAATCTAGTCAGTCACATTCTGATTTTCAAACTCCACCTCCAGTGACTTTGTTTCCGCCCCCAGTGACTATTGCTCCGCCCACTGCACATATTTTTTCCCCCTGTGCTCCCACCCAATCTCAAGTGAGGAGTAATAATAGTCAATTTGGACAATTTAAAGAAGAGTATACCCCCCTCCATACCTCCCCCCACCCACCCTTGAAGACGGTTCCAAACCGCAAAGAGCGCGTCTGGTATCCGCGTCTTGAGGGGGGGGCTAGTACTGGGAACTGTGCTAGTGCGGTGGCACAACTTCGGCGTACTAAGCCGCAACCACCTGCACGGCCACCGCCACCAGTTTTTCGGCGTGCTAAGCCGCAACCTCCTGCACGGCCACCGCCACCAGTTTTTCGGCGTGCTAAGCCGCAACCCTCTGCACGGCCACCGCCACCAGTCTTTCGGCGTGCTAAACCGCAACCTCCTGCAAGGCCACCGCCACCAGTCTTTCGGCGTGCTAAACCGCAACTTCCTGCAAGGCCACCGCCACCAGTCTTTCGGCGTGCTAAACCGCAACCTCCTGCACGGCCACCGCCACCAGTCCTTCGTCCTGCTAAGCCACAACCGCCAGCTAGGCCACCTCCAGCTGCACCTCGGCTAGTACCTGTTCCTGCACCTCGGCTGACACACCAAGCTTCGTCTCCAGTACCTCCACCACGCCAAGCTCCACCATGCCAAGTTCCTCAGCTGGTTCCCACACCAGCGCCGGCTCCAAGGCTGGTTCCCACACCAGCGCCGGCTCCAAGGCTGGTTCCCACACCAGCGCCGGCGCCAAGGCTGGTTCCCACACCGGCGCCAAGGCTGGTTCCCACACCAGCGCCAAGGCTGGTTCCCACACCAGCGCCGGCTCCAAGGCTGGTTCCCACACCAGCGCCGGCTCCACGGCTGGTACCCACACCAGCGCCGGCTCCACGGCTGGTACCCACACCAGCGCCGGCTCCACGGCTGGTACCCACACCAGCGCCGGCTCCACGGCTGGTACCAGAACCTGCACCTGCTCCACGGCTGGTACCAGAACCTGCACCTGCCTCCACGGCGACGACGGCTCCTCCTGCCTCCACGGCGACGTCGGCTCCTCCTGCCTCCACGGCGACGTCGGCTCCTCCTGCCACCACGGCGACGTCGGCTCCTCCTGTTTCCACGGCGACGTCTGCTCTCTCCTCGTCTTCGTCTCAGCGACCTCGAGTGATCTGGCTGCGCAAGCGGCGCTCTCGGAGGTTTGTTTATGGACGCCAGTGGCGCAAACAGCAGCGACACCCGAGACGTAGTCGTAGAACTCTCCGGCTGCTGAACTTCTGGCGCCACTCACGCCCACCTTCTCGGCAGCCACGAATGTGGCCTTTCCGTGGTCGCCCACCTCACCTGCGGCAGCGGCGTTCCACTCGCCGCCGCCACCTGACTCTTCCCCGGTGGATTCGGGGACACGTGGCCTGGCGACCCACCACCAAATCCTCCCTCCACCCTCCCTTGACTCTCGAACTATTTCTTGTTTTTTGGGTTCTAGTTTTATTTAGTGTCAAGGGACATCTGGAATCTGTCCTTTAAGGGGGGGGTACTGTTACGATCCGCTGCCCGGATCATAGTTTGTTTGTTTGTGTCACGTGTTTTCAGCACCTTGAGTTTAGTTTGTTTCTGTTGCCATGACGGCAGATTGTACGCACCTGCCTCTGGTTAGTGTTCGGGACGCGCACCTGTTGCCCGGGCACTAATCAGAGGGCTATTTAGTCTTTGCTCTGGCCTCACTCTGTCTGGCTTCGTAGTTTGTTCCCACACAACTGATGACGACGTTTATTTCATGTTCCTTAGCTGCTAGTTTTCACGCTAGGCTATTTTGGTTTACTAGCTCCCACGCTAGCCCTTTTGTTTTGCCTTTTGTGCTACGTGTATGTCTTTTGTTTATTCATAGTATGATTTATATGTTAAATAAATCATATTCCTACCTGCAAGCTGTGTCCGAAGCCGTCTGCATCCTTGGGAGAACCACACCCGCATCACTATGCGACCACGTCGTTTCACTATTAACCGCAACACGTAAGTATAAAAGAAAAACATGGCATTTTCAGAATGTGCTTGGTCTATTTTTAAACCAAAAAAACAATCTGAAGTTGTCTTTATTTTCAGGTTATCATGCCGTGATTTGACCAGTCCGGCCCACTTGGGAATAGATTTTCCTCCATGTGGCCCCTGAGCTAAAATGAGTTTGACACCCTTGTTTGAACCCGTTTAAAAAAAAGGTAAAATATCAAAATTGCCCCTGAATGCTTAGTTTTCAGTATGCATCCCTCAGTGTAAAACAAATATGGCAAAGTTAATGTAAATTAGCATGAAGATAACCCATTTTTGAAAAATGGAGCCTTACTTTACTTTCAAGAGTTTTCTATTAGGCTTATTATTAGGAAAATTGCAACAGTACTTAGAGTCAGGAACCCGCGGCTCTCTAGCTCTTTAGTGCCGCCCTAGTGGCTCCCTGGAGCATTTTTGAAAAAGGATTGAAAATGGAAAAAAGAAGGGGGGGAAATCGTTTTTTTGTTTTAGTATGTTTTTTGTTTGAAGACAAACATGACACAAACCTTCCCAAATGTTAGAAAGTCCATTGTTTAATATGTCTGTGTGTATGCTTCACTGATGACAGCATTTGGTGAACATCGTTTTGTCCTACTAATTTCGGCAGTTCTTGAACTCACAAAGGTGCGCTTTGTTGATGTTATTGACTTCACTGTGCAATCTACTAATAAAAGTTTCAATCAATCAATCAATCAAACTTGTTTGGAGCGCTAATCAGGCATAATTGGTCAGTGCATGCCTGCAAGCTAATCAATGCTAACATACTATTTAGGCTAGCTGTATGTACATATTGCATCATTATGCCTCATTTGTATGTGTTTGTATATCCATATCAATTCCATTACATGTTGATTCGAAATCAGAGGGGAAGGCGTTTCGCAACAATAGGGTGTAGGGGTGGACAATACTGGGAAATTTGGTATCAGATACCAAGTAAAAACAGGAAAAATATTTAATTCAGAAAAAATGTTTAACAACTAAATACATGAATGTAAAATGTATTGTATAGTGTGTAAATAAAAAAAATAAAAAAAATAAAAATCCATTATGATATGTTTTAAAAAAAAAAGTTAAAATATCGAACTTGCCCCTGAATGCTTAGTTTTCAGTATAAAATGTTTGGACAATCGTTACAATGCAATATCACCAACAACTGGCCTGTGTTACGATCCGCTGCCCGGATCATAGTTTGTTTGTTTGAGTCACATGTGTTTTCAGCACCTTGAGTTTCGTTTATTTCTGTTGCCATGACGGCAGATTGTATACACCTGCCTCTGGTTAGTGTCCGGGACGCGCACCTGTTGTCCGGGCGCTAATCAGGGGGCTATTTAGTCTTTGGCCTGGCCTCACTCGGTCTGGCTTCCTAGTTTGTTCCCATACAACTGATAACGACTACTTAGATTCCCGCTAGCTTTTCACGCTATGCCATTTTGCCTGCTAGCTCCCACGCTAGTCCTTTTGTTTTGCCTTTTGTGCTACGTGCATGCCTTTTTGTTATTCACCATATGATTTATATTTAAAATAAATCATTTTCCTACCTGCAAGCTGTGTCCGAAGCCTTCTGCATCCTTGGGAGAACCACACCCGCATCACTATGCGACCAAGTCGTTTCAGCCTGGCCTTAAAGGGGAACATTATCACAATTTCAGAATTGTTAAAACCATTAAAAATCAGTTCCCAGTGGCTTATTATATTTTTCGAAGTTTTTTTCAAAATTTTACGCATCACGCAATATCCCTAAAAAAAGCTTCAAAGTGCCTGATTTTAACCATCGTTATATAAACCCGTCCATTTTCCTGTGACGTCACATAGTGATGCCAATACAAACAAACATGGCGGATAGAACAGCAAGGTATAGCGACATTAGCTCGGATTCAGACTCGGATTTCAGCGGCTTAAGCGATTCAACAGATTACGGATGTATTGAAACGGATGGTTGTAGTGTGGAGGCAGGTAGCGAAAACGAAATTGAAGAAGAAACTGAAGCTATTGAGCCATATCGGTTTGAACCGTATGCAAGCGAAACCGACGAAAACGACACGACAGCCAGCGACACGGGAGAAAGCGAGGATGAATTCGGCGATCGCCTTCTAACCAACGATTGGTATGTGTTTGTTTGGCATTAAAGGAAACTAACAACTATGAACTAGGTTTACAGCATATGAAATACATTTGGCAACAACATGCACTTTGAGAGTGCAGACAGCCAAATTTTCATCAATTAATATATTCTGGAGACATACCCTTATGTCAGCAGACCAGGGAAGCTAGGGTCGATATTCTTCTCTTGATCATCTTGGGACGGTGTGAGCCAAGACATCCAGGGGGTTTAGCTCGCTAGTCTGCGGGAACAAACTGCCGTCATTGCTTGCCGTGCTAGCGAGGTCCTTTGTCCCTGAATTGCTCACACACTCCGGCAGATTCAATGGGGGTCTGGCGGCAGATTTCTTTGACTTTATCGTTGGAAATGCATCTGCTTTGAGTGTCGCAGGATATCCACACATTCTTGCCATCTCTGTCGTAGCATAGCGTTGTGACATCATCACTCCGAGAGCGAATATTAGAAAGGCGTTTAATTTGCCAAAATTCACCCATTTAGAGTTCGGAAAACGGTTAAAAAAATATATGGTCTTTTTTCTGCAACATCAAGGTATATATTGACGCTTACATAGGTCTGGTGATAATGTTCCCCTTTAACAACACTGATTATTTTACCAAAATAAAAAAATAAATAAAAACAATGTGGAAAGACAGAAAAAACAAAAAAATTGGAGGAAATTGACTAATCTCTTTTGATCCTACAAAGGGCTCATAAGAAAAAAATAAAAATCACTTCATTTGCAGGGGGGGGGGGGCTGTCAAACGTCCCATCTGCTGATGAAAGCTACTGAGATGACATCCAAAAGAGATGACAGCTTCTTTGTGTCTCTGAACAGCCTCCCTGTGATATCCATTCATGGAGACATCAACACAATTGTGTCACATGACATGTATGAAATCTAAAACAATGCCGCGCCGCCTCAGCCTGTTTGGAAAGTGTCAGCCTGACGAAGGGATTGGGGAGGGGGGGCACGGGCAGACAGGACCGGGTAGGGATGGAAGATGACAGTGAACACAGATGTTGATAGTCTCAAAAAAGCTTCTGAAACACAACTACTCTAACAGTCACAGTGTAAATAATAAATTTTTAAATAAACTATGTAAATCTTTTAAAACCACAGGAACATAGTACTGGGGGTTGGCTGGGTTGCTTGTGTTGTAATGGTCAACATTAATAAACACATGTCCATGGAACTACTAACAGTCAGCAAAATTATTTTTCTCCCCTTATCACAGCGAAAAATGGCGGTGCTACATTATTCCCTGTGTGTATACCACTATTTCTGATGTAGTACATCTTATTAGGGCTCGGCCTATCGTTCTAAGTCTCAATACTATTGACATAAATTGGTACTATTGTAGGCACTACCAGGTATGGATTCACGTAAAATAAAACTGTGCCATATTTTGATACCTTCGTTGCTTGTTATGTCCTGTCTGGTTGCAGACTAAACACCGGCTCAAACACTTGGCAAGGGAACAAGCACTAAGAGCAGACTCGGCCAAACTGCCTCTAAGTCAGGGGTCGGCAACCCAAGACGATGAAAGAGCCATATTGGACCAAAAATACAAAAAAAACTATCTGTCCGGAGCCGCAAAAAATGAAAATGCTGTACATAATGAAGGCCCTATATTAGCTATAATAGCCTACTATCAAAATGACTATGTGTCGCAAGCTGAAGCAAATTTTCATTGACAGAAATGTTAAAATTTAATATTTATTCTACACATTTTTACAACATTAGAAACCATCAGTAAATCAGAGGCTACTCAGAAGGTGAGATAAGTCCTGGAAATTACTGGTTTTAATGACTATAGGTGTGGATGTCTCTGTTCAAGTTAAAGGAAACAGCAGGCTGTCTTCTTTTAATGGATGTATTCCAATCTTTGGCAAGCTAGGTAATGTTTGCTGTGGTCTGGAACAACATGGCACACAAACAACTATCTGAAATGCAGCCAATATTACATACAGATAATGCATACTTGCCAACCTTGAGACCTCCGATTTCGGGAGGTGGAGGGTGGGGGGGGGCGTGGTCGGGGAGCGTGGTTGGGGGCGTGGTTAAGAGGGGAGGAGTATATTTACAGCTAGAATTCACCAAGTCAAGTATTTCATATATATATATATAAATATATATATATATATATATAATAAATACTTGACTTTCAGTGAATTCTATTTATATATATATATTTATTATATATATATATATATGTATATATATATATATATATATATATATATATATATATATATATATATATATATATATATATATATATATATATGTATGTGTATATATATATATATATATATATAAATAAGAGAAATACTTGAATTTTAGTGTTCATTTATTTACACATATACACACACATAACATTAATTTACTCATTGTTGAGTTAAGGGTTGAATTGTCCATCCTTGTTCTATTCTCTGTCATTACTTTTCTAACCATGCTGAACACCCTCTCTGATGATGCATTCTGCTTCATCTCCTTGTTGTGTGCGCAGTTGTGCACTGCACTCTCTAAAAGCCCTAGATGTTAATGTCACATATGCATGTACAGTAAATGGCAGTATTGCCCTGTTTAAGAGTGTCACAACATTGCTGTTTACGGCAGACGAACTGCTTTACGGTAGACGAAAACGTGACTGCTGTTGTGTGTTGTTGCCGCGCTGGGAGGACGTTAATGAAACTGCCTAACAATAAACCCACATAAGAAACTAAGAACTCGCCCTCGATCATTCTCCTGTTATAACGTCATTGGGCAGGCACGCTGTTTATATTGTGGGAAAGCGGACTTGAAAACAGGCTGTCGACACGTCACTCAGGTCCGCCTGAATTTCGGGAGATTTTCGGGAGAATATTTGTCCCGGGAGGTTTTCGGGAGAAGCGCTGAATTTCGGGAGTCTCCCGGAAAATCCGGGAGGGTTGGCAAGTATGAGATAATGTGTCATGAGACATGCAAAATTAAACTATATACAAAGAGGACAAAAGTAAAATATATTAAATGAGCTCAAATATACCTACACATGAGGCATAATGATGCAATATGTACATACAGCTAGCCTAAATAGCATGTTAGCATTGATTAGCTTGCAGTCATGCACTGACCAAATCTTTTTTTAGATACCCGTATTTTCCGCACTATAAGGCGCACCTAAAAACCACACATTTTCTCAAAAGCTGACAGTGCGCCTTATAACCCGGTGCGCTTTATTACGATTCATTTTCATAAAGTTTCGATCTCGCAACTTCGGTAAACAGCCGCCATCTTTTTTCCCGGTAGAACAGGAAGCGCTTCTTCTTCTACGCAAGCAACCGCCAAGGAAAGCACCCGCCCCCATAGAACAGGAAGCGCTTCTTCTTCTACTGTAAGCAACCACCCGCCCCCGGAAGAAGAAGAAAAAACGCGCGGATATCACCGTACGTTTCATTTCCTGTTTACATCTGTAAAGACCACAAAATGGCTCCAACTAAGCGACAAGGATCCGGTTCATAAAAAGACGCAATCTCTCCATCCGCACACGGATTACTACCGTATTTCACAGCAACTGATATTCCTGTGAACCGCACTGTGGAACGGGAGCACGTACGGTGAATATTCGCACCACAGGGAATGAGAAGTCATCCTTCACTGTGGTTCTAGCTTGCCATGCTAACTTCCACCCATGGTGATATTCAAAAGGAAGACCTTGCCAAAAGAGACCTTTCCAGCCGGCGTCATCATAAAAGCTAACTCGAAGGGATGGATGGATGAAGAAAAGATGAGCGAGTGGTTAAGGGAAGTTTACGTGAAGAGGCCGGGTGGCTTTTTTCACACAGCTCCGAAGGCGAACACACCTTCACTAAGACGGGCAGACAGCGCCGGACGACATACGCCAACATTTGCCAGTGGATCGTAAATGCCTGGGCAGATATTTCGGTCACAACTGTGGTCCGAGCTTTCCGGAAGGCAGGATTCACAGAACTACTGGACAACAACAGCGACACTGACTCCGATGACTTCTACGAGACGGAACCGGCCATTTTGCATCCCACGCTTGCGCAACTTTTCAATTCGGACACCGAAGACGAAGAATTCGAAGGATTTACGAATGAAGAATAACTTCAGAAGGTGAGCGCTATGTTTATTTTGTGTGTTGTGACATTAACGTTCGAGCAACATTATGTTGCTATTGCTCTACACCATTTTGAATTTGACTATGTTTGTGATTGCACATTTGCGTACATTTTGGGACAGAGTTGTTAGAACGCTGGTTTTCAATATATTATTAAAGTTTGACTGAACTATCTGACTGTTTTTTTGACATTCCCTTTAGCGCAGCGTAGGCGCGGCTTATAATCCGGGGCGGCTTATTGGTGGACAAAGTTATGAAATATGTAATTCATTGAAGGTGCGGCTAATAATCCGGTGCGCCTTATAGTGCGGAAAATACGGTAATCTTATTTATCTCACCATATGAAATATAACTTACTTCACTAATTATTTTTTATTTTTTTATGTTATTTGTATGGAGTATATTGTGAATAAATTGAGAACAGGAAGTGAACCAAAGTGTTAGCAACTGCTATGTAAAGGAAAAGTGGTAGTATTAAATAAGCTCTGCTTCTTCCTACTCCTTTTCGAACATGTTGAATTGAGAAACTGGAAATTGTGATTGATCATGTTGTATGCATGCATGTTCCAAATAAACTCTAACTCAAACATTTGCAATAAAAGTGATTAGTAACACATTGATTAGCTCCATTTCCAATAACATAACCTAATGCTCTTTAATTGAAGTACTATTCTTCTACTGCTAAAACTGGCTGAACAAGCAGTATTTACATGTACCCAGTATGATACTTTTGTACTTTCAGTTTCACAGTAAGCATCAAAGTCTCCTCCTTACTCGGATACTAAGATCATCCATGTAGATCTTGTAAATGCAGAGGAAAAACTTGATTTATTTTGGATACTGTGTCTTTTTTTTGTAGCAAAATGTTTCAGGGTTAAAGAGGTTAGAGAACTCACTCTGTATTGTTTTCTCACTGCAAGCATTTGTACATCAGTTTTCATCTTTTGGCGGCTCCAGTCAGCAACCATTTTTTCCTTTGAGTGTTGTTGTCTCGTCTAACAGTGGAGAAAGTGTTTTTTTCCCCCACCGCTAAACCATTCTCCTTCCTCACAGTGGGCCCATCAGGAAAGGTAATGTAGGTTTTCCAAGGTCCCTCAAATTCTGCGGTTTTAGCAATTGGATCACTTACAATTCAGGTAGGAATGGATCATGAGTGCATTTAACCACAGTGGGAAGATAAAACTCACATGGTATTGTCCCCTTCAGAACAGATGTATGCATCTGCTGTGAAAGTAGTGTTGGTATCCTAGCAACATCTTCTTCTTCACCAGCCTTCACATTCTTCGAAATGAAATCGAAGAAAATTGTTGTTTTGTTTTAAAAAGTTGATCCATTGCCCCCTTGTTATATGTGTTTGATATACAGTACTCCATACCGCGTGTGTTTTACATGTTTACACCTACTAAAATATGGACTTGGTTTCTTTTCTATTTACAAACCCTGTTCAAGAACCAATTACCGTATTTTCTGGACCATAGGGCGCACTGCCGATGAATGGTCTATTTTTTTATGTTTTTTCATATATTAGGCGCACCGGATTATAGGGCGCATTAAAGGCCTACTGAAACCCACTACTACCGACCACGCAGTCTGATAGTTTATATATCAATGATGAAATCTTAACATAGCAACACATGCCAATACGGCCGGGTTAGCTTACTAAAGTGCAATTTTAAATTTTGCGCGAAATATCCTGCTAAAAACGTCTCGGTATGATGACGTCAGCGCGTGACGTCACGGATTATAGAGGACATTTTGGGACAGCATGGTGGCCAGCTATTAAGTCGTCTGTTTTCATCGCAAAATTCCACAGTATTCTGGACATCTGTGTTGGTGAATCTTTTGCAATTTGTTCAATGAACAATGGAGACAGCAAAGAAGAAAGCTGTAGGTGGAAAGCGGTGTATTGTATTGTACTGCAGCAACACAAACACAGCCGGTGTTTCATTGTTTACATTCCTGGAAGATGACAGTCAAGCTTTACCATTGGCCTGTGGAAAACTGGGACAACAGAGACTCTTACCGGGAAGACTTTGCGTTGGATGCGCAAACGTGGTACCGTGAGTACGCAAGCAGCTGCGGCTTCCAAACATTTGATCGCTTGCCCGTTAGTGCGTGCCGCTATGTGCATGTCACGTACGTAACTTTGGGGACTTTGGGGAAATATATGTGCTGTATGAACTTTGGGGAGGTGAACGGTACTTTGGGCTATGGGATTGAGTGTGTTGTGCAGGTGTTTGAGTTGTATTGCCGGGTTATATGGACGGGAGGGGGGGAGGTGTTTGTTATGCGGGATTAATTTGTGGCATATTAGATACAAGCCTGGTTGTGTTGTGGCTAATAGAGTATATATTTGTCTTGTGTTTATTTACTGTTTTAGTCATTCCCAGCTGAATATCAGGTCCCACCCGCCTCTCACAGCATATTCCCTATCTGAATCGCTCCCACTGCCCTCTAGTCCTTCACTCTCACTTTCCTCATCTACGAATCTTCCATCCTCGCTCAAATTAATGGGGTAATAGTCGCTTTCTCAGTCCGAATCGCTCTTGCTGCTGGTGGCCATGATTGTTAACAATGTGCAGATGTGAGGAGCTCCACAACCTGTGACGTCACACTACTCGTCTGCTACTTTTGGTATAGGCAAGGCTTTTTTATCAGCGACCAAAAGTTGCGAACTTTATCGTCGATGTTCTCTACTAAATCCTTTCAGCAAAAATATGGCAATATCGCGAAATGATCAAGTATGACACATAGAATGGACCTGCTATCTCCGTTTAAATAAGAAAATCGCATTACAGTAGGCCTTTAAAGGAGTCATATTATAATTTTGTTTTTGTAAATGTAAAACACTTCCTTGTGGTCTACATAACATGTAATGTTGGTTCTTTGGTCAAAATGTTGCATAAATTATGTTTTACAGATCCTCTTCAAGCTGCTTTCTGACAGTCGCTTCCGGATGCGCCGTTTTGTGGGTGGTCTTATTTACGTGGCTCACCTTCGGCAGCGTCTTCTCCCCGTCATCTTTGTTGTAGCGGTGTAGCGGGCAAGTACGGGAGTGGAAGAAGTGTCAAAAGATGGAGCTAACAGAGAGAGATCAAGTACGCGGGAGGGAAGCCAGAGACGGGATGCTTACTATGGGAGTGAACTACATTCTGGCGTAAGATTCTCGGGTCCGCTAATGACATTCAGATTTTACTTAAATCAATAACAGGTTTATCAGCTGGGCTAAATAAAATTCAAAAGCGGAGGGAAAAGAAAAAGACATCGTGATTGGGGCCAAAAGTCACTGGGGAACAGGGCTAGAGTCATTGGGGGTGAGGCTAAGGAAACTGTACCGTCTGGTCCCTAATCAATTCGGCCAGAACGTATTGTTATTTTTCGAGAGGAAGGAATAGACGGCACAGACCACAAGGGGGCGTAGAAGCTCTATGAATTTATTATATATATATATATATATATATATATATATACACTATATATATATAATAACAAACAATAATAATATAATGTAAACTAGAGAATGGAGTGTGACAAAAATCCAAGGGGATGTATGGTGTGAGACTATGTGTAGGAATTAATGAGTGTGTTACCGTGAGTGTTGAGCGAATCTTTCGCCAGACCAAAGGGGGCAAGGCAAGAAGGCATTCCGTGGGAAACCAAGCGGTCGGGGGCTGGAGAGAAGCAACGAGGTCTGTGTCCAAGCAGGGGGTCGATGATCGAGGGAGGCAGTCCAATTTCCAAAGGGGAGTCGAGGCACACAGCTCGATCACGGAAGACACGGGAAGCACTGCGGGAAGACACAAGAGACAAAAGACACGGGAACTGGAAAGACACAGAGAGAGATCAAGTACGCGGGAGGGAAGCCAGAGACGGGATGCTTACTACGGGAGTGAACTACATTCCGGCGTAGAGCGGGTCCGCTGGTCCGCTGGTATTTTACTACTCGCACTCATCAGTTCCAGGTGCGCAGATTGCTGATTGCCTGCAGCCTTGCCGGCATGTTCCTCGCCATCGTCTGCTGGGGTGGGGGGCGCATGGCCAGAGACAGGAGCAGACCCAACAAAGCAACCAAGAGAGCTGACTCAAGTGAGTATGTGCTGCCGCAGGTGACCCTTCGTATCGCGCATGCAGCAGCGTCAACACAACAATTGGAATAAAGAGACCATTTACTTCAGAAATTAAAAGAACGTAACATTTTGAAGTACAACGATGGCAGAAAAAAAAAAACGGGATTTATTTAAAAAGAAATGTACGATACCGGTTTCATTTGGACTCCCGACGAGTGAGATGTACAATAATGAAGCAGGAATATTACAAGGCAAAGAACAAAGAGTACACAAACTTTTTCACGCTGCATTTGTGCATTCCAAATTGGTTAGCAATAACTCTGCATTCCGCACAGCTGGCAAGCCTCTACACAACAAATACTTTCAAGTTACCAACCTCCATTTGAAGCGGCCACAAACAGTCTATTCCTTCAAACTTAACACTCCTTCCATCAATCCACAGAGCTTATCGATAAACTTTGAGACGTTCCAAAGTTTTCTTTCCATTATTTGTCCAAAAATCCCTTCAAAACAACTCTCTTGAGTTTCTTCCACCAGTCTTTGTTTTGTTTGGTAGTAGCATCCTGTTCGTAGTGCAATCTAAGACCATTTCTTGATGTAGTCTGCTATTTAACATCAGCATAACCATTAAAGGCGTAATACTTGTCATCCAATATTACAGCAGACATAAAGCACAACAAGAACTGGACTTTTGTTTTGGTGTGAGATCATAGGTCAACTGGAAAAGCAATTGCTGTGATGTTGCTCGTGTACGTTTTCTTTCCACCCGGAAAAACCCAAGCGATGACGTTACTGACCATTATCAACAAATGTGTCGCCGACATATTATTTTGTCCACTGCAGACTAATCGTTGCACCTCTACAAAAAAATGACACATAGCAACTTCTAATGTGCGTCAGACATGGTTAGAAAATGCCATGGACATGAATACATTCAACATGAATCTAAAACTGATACACAAATAAGAAAACCAACCAACCACTCAGTGGAGCTGCCACAGTGCAGTCGCTCTTAAAAAGACACAAGGTCAAAACAGAACACGTCTCATGTCCTTGTCACATACGCGTCACGGGTTCGAGAGCTCTGACAGCAGTGTTATGGCGTGACGCCTCCATTAGTGATAACCCAACTCTTTGCCAGGGTTGAAGTCAATTACCAGGCCTGGTCTTTATCCTCATTCCCAGCAAAGAAGCACAGTTTGCATCCCTCAATGGCAAAAACTCGGGGGAGCAAAGACAGTGTCTACTTTTCACACTAAACCTATTGAAATAATATTGACAATAATAATACATTTTATTTATAGCTAAGGACACTGTACAGCATATAGGTACAATACTTAAAAACGAAAATAACAAATTGTCAGGTAAAACAGCAATAGACTTAGACTTAGACTTCCTTTTATTGTCGTTCAAATTTGAACCTTACAGTATAGATAAGAACACAATTTCATTGGATTAGCTCATTGTAGTGCAGGATAAAAATACAATAAGGTGCATATATAAATAAATAGATTACTGTACAGATAAATATATTGCACTTTTGCATATGCATCCACGATTATGGATGTATGTTATATTGTCTTTATATTCCAGCGAGTTAATCAGTTTTGGGGGGGAATTGAGTGGATTATTATGATGCGTTCAAGAGTCTTATGGCCTGAGGGAAGAAGTTGTTGTACAGAACCTGGAGGTTCTGCTACGGAGGCTGTGGAACCTCTTTCTAGAGTCCAGTAGTGAGAACAGTCCTTGGTGGGGGTGGGAGGAGTCTTTGTAGATTTTCTGAGCCCTGGTCAGGCAGCGTTTTTTTGCGATTTCCCAGATAGGAGGAAGAGGAGTCCTGATGATCTTTTCCACCGTCCTCACCACTCTCTGCAGAGACTTCCAGTCTGAGGCACTGCAGGCTCCAGTGAGGCACTGACTTCATCACAGTCAGATTTACAAACATATGAACCCTAAAGAGTATCTTATTCACCATTTGATTGGCAGCAGTTAACGAATTATGTTTAAAAGCTCATACCAGCATTCTTCCCTGCTTGGCACTCAACATCAAGGGTTGGAATTGGGGGTTAAATCACCAAAAATGATTCCCTGGCGCGGCGCCGCTGCTGCCCACTGCTCCCCTCACCTCCCAGGGGGTGATCAAGGGGATGGGTCAAATGCAGAGGACAAATTTCATTACACCTAGTGTGTGTGTGACAATCATTGGTACTTTAACTTAACTTTAACTTTACACATACAAACTGTAGCACACAAAAAAGCACATTTAATAAAAAAAACGTTATTATGGTCTTACCATCCATCCATCCATCCATTTTCTACCGCTTATTCCCATTGGGGTCGCGGGGGGCGCTGGAGCCTATCTCAGCTACAATCGGGCGGAAGGCGGGGTACACCCTGGACAAGTCGCCACCTCATCGCAGGGCCAACACAGATAGACAGACAACATTCACACTCACATTCACACACTAGGGCCAATTTAGTGTTGCCAATCAACTTATCCCCAGGTGCATGTCTTTGGAAGTGGGAGGAAGCCGGAGTACCTGGAGGGAACCCACGCAGTCACGGGGAGAACATGCAAACTCCACACAGAAAGATCCCGAGCCCGGGATTGAACCCAAGACTACTCAGGACCTTCGTATTGTGAGGCAGATGCACTAACCCCTCTTACCTTTACTTATAAATGAAGTCCATGCGCCGCTGTTGTGCTGGATTACTGCACCCACTGACGGGGGGTGCATTAACTAAAGCATCAACTAAAGCCCTCGCTTAAGCTTTCCACGTGCAAGATTGAATCTATTTAAAAAAGTGTAACCGAGGGTTTATAAATGTCGCCTATACTGTATGAAACTACAAAATAACAAACACAGAGGCTCCAGTTTACACGAGGACCACTTTATTTACCTTCTTTCAAAAACCTCCGCTCCACTCCAACGTGTCATCACTTACGCTCTTAGCGCCTTCAAAATAAGAGCTCAAGGCATATACTGTATAACAGCGCATAACAGGAACTTAACATCACAAAGAGGAAATGCCCACAAAAATAGGTTACAAAAGTTATTTAATAAGAAGCCAAAAAGTGCAAAAACAATCATGTTCGTGTTGGAGGAGTTGTGAATTAGGTACACCTGCAGTCTGCAGGTGTACCTAATGTTGTGGCCCTGCAGTCATTCACAACTCCTCCAACACGAACATTATTGTTTTTGCACTTTTTGGCTTCTTATGAAATACATTGTTTAAATAGATTCAATCTTGCACGTGGAAAGTTTAAGTGTGGGCTTTAGTTGATATAACACTCCCGTCAGGGGGTGCATTCTACGGCGGGGGTGCAGGAGGCGGGATTACTGCGAGCCTCAGCCAGTGCGTCTTTTGCAGCCGTTTTATGATCGCTCAGCACAAGAAATACGTTACACACATACAGTTGTTGACAAAATACACTGTACATTATATACCTCAGCTAACTAAACTATGGAAATGTATAATATAGTTCATATAGCAATACGGTCTCACTGCACAGCAGGCCAGCAGTTAGCCGAGTCCGCAATCCATGTTGAGGCACAACTCAGTGACGTGCCTCAACTGGCTGCTGATCACCGCACCGTCTCTTCTCAGTATTTGAACGGCAAATGTGAAAATTCAGCGATTTTAAATAAAAATAATCTAAAACTGGTGAAGTTAAATGGAAAATAACTTTATAGTATAATCACTGGATACATATAACAATTTAATATTTTTTTTTCTTTTTACATTTTTTTTTTCCCATGATGGCAGGTGAGGCCTCTAGTGACTGCACGTCACTGGTAGGCTCTCTATAGTGCCAAAAACAGCAATATATAGTAGGCCAAAAAAAGAGTTAAACTATAATAAAACACAATAAACCGATGAGGTTAATTGGAAAAAGCAAATATAAACAAACTTGTTTTGAGTCTGGATTTAAATGTAAATAAATGATATCAAGGATGTCAGGCCAATTTTGTTTATACTGTATAGCGCCAATTCATAACGCAAGAAATCTCAAGGCACTTTACACACGGAGCAGATGTAAAAACACACTCGTCATCGTTCATGACAAAAAAAATACTGACCATTCAATTGGTGGCAAAGGCAACAGAAAAGAAAGGAAAGAACCTCGAGAACAAGTGGCCTTTGAACGGTTGGTTTGAGATGTACAGGGATCAAGGGGTAGTGGAAGGGCTGAGGAAACAATGGATGTAACAATGGATGTATCATTGCAATAGTGGTACTATCACAATAATATGATGGAAGTTTAGTAGGGGTGTAACAATACTTGGCCTTTTGAGTTATCACACAGAACACACCGAGTAAGAGACCGGAAATATAACTCCCTAACATTAAACTGACTGATACAACTGCCTTTGTCCCATGGTGGTCTGTTACAGTACTCAGCCAGTGCTGACTTGAACCATATGGCTCCTTTCAGATAGAGGCCACAAACAGCTGTTGTGGACAGGCCCATAGGCAACCAACGCAGGGCAATTACATTCCATTAAAAATCGTACAAACTGAGGCAGGAAGTCAGATAAAGGCAATTGTATTTTTAAACGGTATCACTATACTGTATGACGTGATAATAAACCAGTGCAGGGCGTTCCGCTCTCGCCCAAAGTCAGCTAGGATAGGCTCCAGCTTATCTGTGACTCTGAACAGAACAATCAGTAGATGATGAATGAAATTAAATGAGATCATCCTTAGATTCAGACAAAACTGGCCAAGAAAAAGCCAGTTGTGCCTGCACCTTTAAAAACTGTGAAGTAGTTTCCAGTTGTCAATGCCCTGATCAACAAAAGGTTTTTAAAACACGTACAAACTTAACGTTCCATGGAAAGCTGATCTACTAAGCTTGTAAGCAGAAGATTGTGTCTCTTAAATGAGTGACAAGAGCAAGTGCAATTTATTTAGGGTATCTGTCTTAATGAATATGCAGAATATATGCTGATTATCACAACGTGCACAATATTTGGAGGAGAAGATTACAATATACCGTATTTTTCGGACTATAAGTGGCATTTTTTTTCATAGTGCGACTTATATATGTTTTTTTCCTTCTTTATTATGCATTTTCGGCAGGTGCGACTTATACTCCGGTGCGACTTATACTCCGAAAAATACGGTACTCACTTAGCACTAAAATGTGATTTAACAAGGCAAATATCAACATATTTGGACTGTCAGAAATAAAAATATTAGACATATCTGTTCAGCAATATAATTTTATCATTTTATAGCTGCTGGGTGACTTAAATGGCTCAGTAAAACAAATTCAATATTTTGTTTTGCTGGCAATTTTTGTTCCTTTTTTTCATGTAGGAAATATATATTCCGCCTGAAAACACTTTTTGCAATATAGATTTTCTTCATCACAAAACCACAGCGCTTCTCAGAATGCACATTCAGCCTGCTACATTGCAAAAAGAAGCTGACCAAATAATAGATAAAAGACTCGATTTTAAGGAAAAAAGTCTTAAAACTAATGAAATTATCTTTCCATGCAGCTAGTTATTTTTACTTGATAAAACATTCCAAATTAGGGAAATTTTAAGATAAGAATAAGTGTTTTATTCTGAAGACCAGCATTATTCAACAAGCAATTCCTAAATCAAGCATCCTCGGGATTTTGCAGAATCTTTAGACAAGATTTTCTGTGTGGATAGAAAATATAATTGTTCATGCTAAAATTAGGATTATACTGTAAATTCAATGACTAAATAATAAGTAATTAGCCCTTAAAATTAGGGGAATGTCTAGAAATAAATTGTTTCACATCGGAAAGCAATCCGCCATTTTCTCAAACACCGAGTCAAATCACCTCTGTTATTTTCCTTTTTTTCGACTGTTTTCCGTACCTTGGAGACATCATGCCTCGTCGGTGTGTTGTCGGAGGGTGTAACAACACGAACAGGGACGGATTCAAGTTGCACCAGTGGCCCAAAGATGCGAAAGTGGCAAGAAATTGGACGTTTGTTCCGCACACTTTACCGACGAAAGCTATGCTACGACAAAGATGGCAAGAATGTGTGGATATCCTGCGACACTCAAAGCAGATGCATTTCCAACGATAAAGTCAAAGAAATCTGCCGCCAGACCCCCATTGAATCTACCGGAGTGTGTGAGCAATTCAGGGACAAAGGACCTCGGTAGCACGGCAAGCAATGACGGCAGTTTGTTCCCGCAGACGAGCGAGCTAAACCCCCTATCGACCCTAGCTTCCTTGGCCTGCTGACATCAACTCCAAAACTGGATAGATCAGCTTTCAGGAAAAGAACGCGGATGAGGGTATGTCTACAGAATATATTAATTGATGAAAATTGGGCTGTCTGCACTCTCAAAGTGCATGTTGTTGCCAAATGTATTTCATATGCTGTAAACCTAGTTCATAGTTGTTAGTTTCCTTTAATGCCAAACAAACACATACCAATCGTTGGTTAGAAGGCGATCGCCGAATTCGTCCTCGCTTTCTCCCGTGTCGCTGGCTGTCGTGTCGTTTTCGTCGGTTTCGCTTGCATACGGTTCAAACCGATATGGCTCAATAGCTTCAGTTTCTTCTTCAATTTCGTTTTCGCTACCTGCCTCCACACTACAACCATCCGTTTCAATACATTCGTAATCTGTTGAATGGCTTAAGCCGCTGAAATCCGAGTCTGAATCCGAGCTAATGTCGCTATAGCTTGCTGTTCTTCCGCCAGGTTTGTTTGTGTTGGCTTCACTATGTGACGTCACAGGAAAATGGACGGGTGGTTAAAATCAGGCACTTTGGAGCTTTTTTTAGGGATATTGCGTGATGGGTAAAATTTTGAAAAAAACTTCGAAAAATATAATAAGCCACTGGGAACTGATTTTTAATGGTTTTAACAAATCTGAAATTGTGATAATGTTCCCCTTTAAATCTTGGCAAGTAGCAAATAATTTGCAGTGTACAAACTAGGTTGTGAAAATGTAGTACAATATTTGTGTGTGTTGCATGTCAACACGAAACGCCACAGGTTGTACCACGTGATGCCATTAATGTGGACGGAAATGAGGGTCTCCATGTTGACAGTCGGTATCCATCCATCCATCCATCTTCTTCCGCTTATCCGAGGTCGGGTCGCGGGGGCAGCAGCTTAAGCAGGGAAGCCCAGCCACTTCGTCCAGCTCTTCCTGTGGGACCCCGAGGCGTTCCCAGGCCAGCCGGGAGACATAGTCTTCCCAACGTGTCCTGGGTCTTCCCCGCGGCCTCCTACCGGTGGGACGTGCCCTAAACACCTCCCTAGGGAGGCGTTCGGGTGGCATCCTGACCAGATGCCCGAACCACCTCATCTGGCTCCTCTCGATGTGGAGGAGCAGCGGCTTTACTTTGAGCTCCTCCCGGATGACAGAGCTTCTCACCCTATCTCTAAGGGAGAGCCCCGCCACCCGGCGGAGGAAACTCATTTCGGCCGCTTGTACCTGTGATCTTGTCCTTTCGGTCATAACCCAAAGCTCATGACCATAGGTGAGGATGGGAACGTAGATCGACCGGTAAATTGAGAGCTTTGCCCTCCGGCTCAGCTCCTTCTTCACCACAACGGATCGATACAGCGTCCGCATTACTGAAGACGCCGCACCGATCCGCCTGTCGATCTCACGATCCACTCTTCCCCCACTCGTGAACAAGACTCCGAGGTACTTGAACTCCTCCACTTGGGGCAAGATCTCCTCCCCAACCCGGAGATGGCACGCCACCCTTTTCCGGGCGAGAACCATGGACTCGGACTTGGAGGTGCTGATTCTCATCCCAGTCGCTTCACACTCAGCTGCGAACCGATCCAGTGAGAGCTGAAGATCCTGGCCAGATGAAGCCATCAGGACCACATCATCTGCAAAAAGCAGAGACCTAATCCTGCAGCCACCAAACCAGATCCCCTCAACGCCTTGACTGCGCCTAGAAATTCTGTCCATAAAAGTTATGAACAGAATCGGTGACAAGGGGCAGCCTTGGCGGAGTTCAACCCTCACTGGAAATGTGTCCGACTTACTACCGGCAATGCGGACCAAGCTCTGGCACTGATCATACAGGGAGCGGACTGCCACAATCAGACAGTCCGATACCCCGTACTCTCTGAGCACTCCCCACAGGACTTCCCGAGGGACACGGTCGAATGCCTTCTCCAAGTCCACAAAACACATGTAGACTGGTTGGGCAAACTCCCATGCACCCTCAAGGACCCTGCCGAGAGTATAGAGCTGGTCCACAGTTCCACGACCAGGACGAAAACCACACTGTTCCTCCTGAATCCGAGGTTCGACTATCCGGCGTAGCCTCCTCTCCAGTACACCTGAATAGACCTTACCGGGAAGGCTGAGGAGTGTGATCCCACGATAGTTAGAACACACCCTCCGGTTCCCCTTCTTAAAGAGAGGAACCACCACCCCGGTCTGCCAATCCAGAGGTACCGCCCCCGATGTCCACGCGATGCTGCAGAGTCTTGTCAACTAAGACAGCCCCACAGCATCCAGAGCCTTAAGGAACTCCGGGCGGATCTCATCTACCCCAGGGCCTTGCCACCGAGGAGCTTTTTAACTACCTCAGCAACCTCAGCCCCAGAAATAGGAGAGCCCACCACAGACTCCCCAGGCACTGCTTCCTCATAGGAAGACGTGTTGGTGGGATTGAGGAGGTCTTCGAAGTATTCCCTCCACCGATCCACAACATCCGCAGTCGAGGTCAGCAGAACACCATCCTCACCATACACGGTGTTGATAGTGCACTGCTTCCCCTTCCTGAGGCGGCGGATGGTGGACCAGAATTGCTTCGAAGCCGTCCGGAAGTCGTTTTCCATGGCCTCACCGAACTCCTCCCATGTCCGAGTTTTTGCCTCTGCGACCGCTGAAGCCGCACACCGCTTGGCCTGTCGGTACCTGTCCGCTGCCTCAGGAGTCCTATGAGCCAAAAGAACCCGATAGGACTCCTTCTTCAGCTTGACGGCATCCCTCACCGCCGGTGTGCACCAACGGGTTCTAGGATTACCGCCACGACAAGCACCAACTACCTTGCGGCCACAGCTCCAATCAGCCGCCTCGACAATAGAGGCGCGGAACATGTTCCATTCGGACTCAATGTCCAGCACCTCCCTCGTGACATGTTCAAAGGTGGGAATTGAAACTCTCTCTGACAGGAGACTCTGCCAGACGTTCCCAGCAAACCCTCACAATGCGTTTGGGCCTGCCAGGTCTGTCCGGCATCCTCCCCCACCATCGCAGCCAACTCACCACCAGGTGGTGATCGGTAGAAAGCTCCGCCCCTCTCTTCACCCGAGTGTCCAAAACATGAGGCCGCAAATCCGATGACACAACTACAAAGTCAATCATGGAACTGCGGCCTAGGGTGTCCTGGTGCCAAGTGCACATATGGACACCCTTATGTTTGAACATGGTGTTTGTTATTGACAATCTGTGACGAGCACAAAAGTCCAATAACAAAACACCACTCGGATTCAGATCCGGGCGGCCATTCTTCCCAATCACGCCTCTCCAGGTTTCACTGTCGCTGCCAACATGAGCATTGAAGTCTCCCAGTAGAACGAGGGAATCACCCGGGGGCGCACTCTCAAGTACTCCCTCGAGTGAATCCAAAAAGGGTGGGTACTCTGAGCTGTGGTTTGGCGCATAAGCGCAAACCACAGTCAGGACCCGTTCCCCCACCCGAAGGCAGAGGGAAGCTACCCTCTCGTCCACCGGGTTGAACTCCAATGTGCAGGCTCTGAGCCGGGGGGAAACAAGAATTGCCACCCCAGCCCGTCGCCTCTCACTGCCGGCAACGCCAGAGTGGAAGAGAGTCCAGCCCCTCTCGAGAGAACTGGTTCCAGAGCCCTTGCTGTGCGTCGAAGTGAGTCCGACTATATCTAGCCGGAACTTCTCCACCTCGCGCACTAGCTCAGGCTCCTTCCCCCCCAGCGAGGTGACGTTCCACGTCCCAAGAGCTAGCTTATGTAGCCGAGGATCGGACCGCCAAGTGCCCTGCCTTCGGCTTCCGCCCAGCTCACATCGCACCCGACCTCTATGACCCCTGCTATGGGTGGTGAGCCCATTGGAGGGGGGACCCACGTTGCCTCTTCGGGCTGTGCCCGGCCGGGCCCCATGGGGGCAGGCCCGGCCACCAGGCGCTCGCCATCGTGCCCCACCTCCGGGCCTGGCTCCAGAGGGGGGCCCCGGTGACCCGCGTCCGGGCGAGGGAAATCTGGGTTCCTTGTCAGTGTTCCTCATAGAGATCTTCGAGCTGCTCTTTGTCTGATCCCTCACCTAGGACCAGTTTGCCTTGGGAGACCCTACCAGGGGGCATAAAGACCCCGGACAACATAGCTCCTAGGATCATTGGGACACGCAAACTCCTCTACCACGTTAAGGTGGCAGCTCAGAGAGGCATACACGCTAAAATGTCATTTAATTGTGGTGGTCTGCACCACATTTACAGTTGTTATCAATTGTACGGTCTTGTTAAATCACCTGCGACACGGCCACAAATATTCTGTGCAAGTTTTTAGTTTGCATACGCTATTTAGCACTTGTTATTTGGATCTTAGCAGATCAGGTCCACAGTGTCTTACCAGCTGTTCTTCAACATAGCGTCTGCAGTGTATACTTTAGGTCTCAGCGTTCCTCCTCATTCATTTACAAAACATTTAATCGTATTTTGGAATGTCAGTCCTCTCTATCCAAATAACTAATCCTCCCCAGGCCACATAGCCTTTGTCGTGTGCTCAAAAGGTTTGGACTTAGAGCCTCACTTAGGGGGCAGTTCTCTTCTCTTGGCTTTTGACCAAAGTTCATTGCAGAAATGCTCAAAACATTCTAAACTACTGAAACATTGAATTAAATCGGTTTATGAATTTACTGTAGCATTACTTAATAGAGAACCCAGATAAGAGAGGATTGGTATAAATCATGAGCACAAATTCATGGGTGTTTATTTTGGTTGTTCCCAATTGGTGGTAAAGTCTCAATTGGTCAGATCTGACTATTATGTATGTGTTGTATTACTTTGTCCTGCAGAACACAAACTGTGAGAAAAATGATGGATGATGACAAAACATGCAGCTTAGTGCAGGTGAAGAAGGGGAATAAAGTGTTTTTATTACAGTGGAAACTGTTCAAGTCCAACCATGCTCATATAGAAAAAATGTCTGAGGTAGGAACCCAAAACGCAAGACAGATAGATTTCACAAAAAATCGAGAGTTTACTCCAAAGACTCTGACAGGGCAAAATGGCAAAAAAAAAGTCTCAACAAAAAATTAAGCATGAAGCTTGGAGGAAACACAAAGTACAACAAAAAGCAAAGCCTAAGGCTTGATAAAAGAAGCCAGTAAAAGTACCAGTAGTAACAAAAAAAAACTAGTTAACAAAACAAGGGCACGGGAGTAGAACACAACTGAAAATACTTGCAAACACCAGGATCTCAAAGACATTAAGGGCAGAACATCAAACTAAACGAACCAAAACAAACAATTGTAGTACCCTGCTCAAAGCCCCCTTCTACACTAAGGTTATCCAGGGTAAATCCCACCTAACCAAAATGGTCGTTTAAGACCCCTTCCCCCCCTCCGTTCGTCGGTGCAACGCGACCTAGTACGCATGCGCGAAAAAATGCACGCGTCATAGTCACCTCTGACCTGGAAGTGTATTCTTACCCTGTGTTTTAATGTAGACTATTGCCACATTTTTTTTAACAGTAAACCTTGCTTGCCTCACCATCAGCAGCTGTTAGACTATTGTCGTGAATCACACCTGAGCAATCATACATGAATCATATCTTTAATGGACGTGTGTGTCAGAGTATGTTGGTGACGAATCCCAAGATGCAGAGATGGCAGGCTTTGTCCAGGAAAACATGATTTGATTTAACACTATAGCAAAAAAACAAACAAAAGGGTACAAACAAAAGGCGCGCACAAGGCGGAGAACAAACTTGGCTATGAACTAACATAGCACAAAGGCTAACCGTCGACAAGGAACAAAAACACTTACTGTGACACGAAGGACCTATGACATGAGCAGAGTGAACAAAAGTAGACAGAGCTACAACGACAAGTATTATGACAGGTAGTAGTGACAATAATCCAGCACTGACTGGAGAGGAAGGCAGGTTCAAATAGCAGCTGGCTGATTGACACCAGGTGTGGCCAGGTGCCAATCAGCCACAGCTGAGGGGACAAAGCACTCAGGGAGATAATCAGGAAATAACCAAAATAAGAGCGCTGACAGGAAACAAAGACAGGAAAAACCAAAACCTAACTGAACTGTCAGTGACAAACCTGACAGTGTGAAAGTAAACAATGTGATTTTACAACAATCATAGATATCTGTTCAAGACACTGTGCTTGTAGGCTGAAATTGGCGGTCGTACTTGACACCCGCAACCACTTCATGGCTTCACAATAGTTATGGAGTACAAAACTAGACGTTCAGTAACCGCTCGACATAGATCGCGGACAATAACTAGTAATAGTCTGCTTTGCCAGTCCAAATGTATTCGCTGGTTTTCGTAGTCTTCCCTCGTCCACGGGAGCCCGCATTCTCGTTGTCTCCCCTTCGACAAATGGACTAAGTTTTTCACTAAGTAGAATCACAGCTGACCTGGACATTCGAAAGTTCTCTTGCCGTTCCTGTGGCACAACACACTCGCTGACAAACATATCCCACCAGGCTGCCGTTCTTCCAGGCCTTATCCAAAACCGTTGCTCAACATTGCTTTGTTGCTGTCTGAGATGTGATGTATCCGAAATAGCTGCAATCGCCCGTTTGCTTCTCTTAAGGTATTCATGTGTGATTTCCACACGGAGATGTCTGGATGACTCGCCTCCATCTTTCTGGCGTCACTTCCTCTCCGAACTCAGTTTATAAACGATCAATGAGTCCATACAAAGCTAAGAGTTGAATATTCAAGAAATACACGGCGCACTTACCCGTGTAAAAACTTATCCAAGGAGGGGAACCTTAAACGATTAATTAGTGTGGCCGAAACGTGGCTTCGGCTTAATAATTATTCGTTTAAGGGGTTATCCGGCTTAGTGTAGACATAGCCTAAGAAGGCCTAATGACCTAATCAGTATCAGGTGTGGCTCCTGGTTCCGCCCCCTTATCAGGCCCAGCAATGTCTACAAACAAAAAAAAAACAATGGCCAATAAGGCAATAACAAAAACTACAAAACATACAAAACCCAAAAGTCATAACCATAACAGTCTAAGTTGATCAAGTCACATTTAAGTCACGTTCCATTGTGTTCTTCTTATTTTCAAGACGGGCCCCTATATGGGTCATTGACCTGCATGGTGAATATAAAATGTAAGACCCAAAGGTGTCATTTCTAAGAAAAACCCCTCCGCTTATGTTGACATGTATTAACTTCTTCAACTTAACTGAGAACCAGCCGATCTCCTCCCCCAAGCCCCACAGGTCCGGCCGCACACCCCCGTCACCCAGGGACAACTCCCGACAGGCCCGCCCCAGACGACGGCATGACACCGGGCGCAAAGGGCGGCGCGGCAGGAAGCAAGGGCATCCCAGGCCCACACCTGACAAGCCAACCAACACGACAACAAACGAATAAGAAGCCAGCAAGTTTGTCAGCCCCGACAACCACCACGTGCGCGCGGTGCCACCAGTCACAACTTCAGCCACCCCCCTGCACCGGACCCAGCAGCCACGGGCGCCCACACCACAAACAAACGGCAGCAGAAACAGCAGCTGCAATACCCCCAGACAGCCAGCACCACTCGATCAAATCAAAGCGATCGAAAAAACTGCGACCGGTAACCACACGCCAACAGGATAACGGAGACCAACCGGCACCAGCCCGCCAGTCAGCCCAAACACCAACATGCAAACAAGAGACATTAACACCTCCCCCACCAAAAGACCCCACCACCCCAACCCAAACCCGCACAAACACACCACCGCCCAAACAACCGAGACACAGCATCTAGACCAGACAAGGGGGCCGCGCCACCACCGCATCAAGTCACCAACACAGACCCCGCAGCGCAAGATCGGGACACACAGGCACGGACCCCACTTAACAGGAAGCGAGACCCGCGCGACGCCACACACAAATAAATAATAAAATTTTAAAAATAAAAATAAAAATAAAAATAAATAGAATAATAAATTAATAAAAGCCTCAAACCCTCAGCGAGGTCTCTGCCCGGGAATGGCAGGCCACCAGACCGCAGTCTCCGCAACCCGCGCCGGCCGAGGATTAAGAGGTCAGCCGTTATAGCCGACCTCCAGTCCCTATTGATGTGTGTACTGTAGCGTGAGTGAGATATGTATGCTTGTGGGAACTAATAATGCTATTAAAATTGGGGGACATCAAGGTCATGGTGGGTCCCAACCAAGCCGAGTCCCCTAAATCCTAAGTGTCTAATATGCAGCTAAGATTGAGGGATGGACGAGCAGGGGACAAGACAGGAGGACTGGAGCCCCATAGGAGGCATCCTTATCCCCCCGCTATGCCTCCCCGCAGGACAATCCCCCAAAGTCTTATATATGTGTGAGTGTGTTTGCTATAAGTAGGAGGAGTACAGGGCCCGGACAACAAATACAAAATTGTTTGATAATATGTTTTATTTATTTTATATTTAACAGTGAGCTGATAATAACTGTGCTGTGCAGTTGTTACTGTATATCTTATCTTATTTTCTTAAACTTCTAAATCTCATTTGCAAGTCTGCTTTCATTTCAGTTTGTCCTACTAAGTCGGGAAGTATGCTATGCCATTAAGGTTGACTGTGCCAGTCTTGTGTTTTATTGAGCCTACAAAGTGTTTGTACTGTAAATACTGCACTTACTACACACCATCTATTTGACTGTATTGTGGATCTTGGTTGATGGCCAAATTTGAAGGAGTTGAAATTGTGGTGTAAAAACACAAATGCTAATCAGTAGCATGTATATGGCATATCCAATATAAATTAGCATCGAGCTAGCACATTGTGAAAAGTGGAGCCTTTAGCGCTTTCTTTCAGGCATGCTTGTGGCCTGACTCAGTTGCAGAGAAAAAAATTAAATATGTATCTGTCAGATATCCAACATAAAGGTGAAATTCCAAACAATTTCAATATCGTGCAAAGTTTTGTTTATTCCAGTAGTTATATTTCCAAGGTGAAACTAATATATGACATAAGCTTATTGCAACTCAAGATATGTCACGCCTTCTTTGGATATCATTTCGATTGTTATGGCTTAGGGCTTATGAAAACCTCTAAATAAAAAACTCAGAAAATGTTGGGTCTTCGGTAACTAAATAACTGTAAATAAAGACCTGATTTTGCATGTATTGAATTTATATCACAAATTAGTTTCACATTTGAATTTGAATTGCTGAAATGAATGAACTTTTGCACAATATTCAATTTTTTTGAGTTTCACCTGTACAGCGAAACGTATCTTCTGCATTTAACCCATCCATCTTGAGGAGCAGCGGGCAACCATCGGTGTTGGGTGGTAGGTCAGCATCCAGGTCAGTGAAGTATCCACGTGGGGGGAAAAGGTAGTGAAGCTTCTTGCCCAGGACACGACATCAGTGACTGGGATGGAGGACGCAGGATTCCTAGCGGGACCCCTACGGTTACTGGATGACAGCTGCCACACTCACACTCTTTTTAAACCCAGACGGATTGTGAGTGAACAAGCCACTGGTAAGCCAGGGTGAAAAGAGAATGTTTATTGAATGCACGCACCTTTACACAAAGGGCCACACAAATTCTGAATCTCCAAGAGGTGTCTTTATATCCCCAGGAAGATGAGTGGAAACCCACTGAGTTTCTTTTGTTATTAGCGTGTGTGTGTGTGTGTGTGTGTGTGTGTGTGTGTGTGTGTGTGTGTGTGTGTGTGTGTGTTCTTGTATTTCTACCTTTCTTGAGACATCAACAAGGAACAAGTTAGGACCGAAATCATGGTTCCCAATACGCAAAACCATTGCATCTAATAGAGAACCAAATACTAGGGTCCGTGAACATTGCTCCAAAGTCAGGATTTTTTTTTTGTTGATTTAATGTGCATACAAAAGTAAACATTTACAGGTGCAAAGGCAGCAATATATTATAAAACAAGACGGCAGCTAAAGGACTTCCCTATTCATCCCTTAAAAAACCCGCCAGGTGAACAGCTGATTTTGCGACTTCCGTTGCTGACGTAAGACAACCCGGATCACATATGTGACCATAGGATGAACAAATACACTATGGTACTAAGATTATAGTGGTCATTAACAGTTAGCTGCTACAGCTTGGTTGCCCAAAGTGCGGCACAGGGGCCGTCTGTGGTCCGTGACTCGTTTGTCATCTGCCTTAAGCAGATTACAAAAAACAGAACATAGAGAATACCATTTGCACCCCTGGTGGTGAAATCTATCAAAACGAGGGTGGTCCCAAAAAGGAGGGATTATTCAAATTGACTGTGTGTTGGTTTGAAAAGTGCTCCCCCTCTCGTCAACATACGAAATAACAAGTGTGTATAAAAATCGGAAGTGCTCCCCCTCTGGCCAACATATGTAATAACAAGTGTGTATGTAAGAAAATGAAATGTGACACCTTTGGCCAAAATTAATAAAGAAGTCAAATAAAATATGTATATAGAGACATACTGTAATAACATAAAGTAAATAATGAAGATTAAAAACCAATTACAAACAAAAAAATAAAAAATTAACTAAAAGCAGTCTTTTTCTCACAATGTGTCGACTTTTTTCTTATCAAATTGGGAACAATTTCTCATATTCTTTCTGTTTCTGTAATATTGCAATATTTTCTCGTAAAATCATTACTTTTTTATGTAAAATTATTATTTTTTATGCAAAATGGTGACATTTGTCGTATAAAATTCTGACTTTTATCACAATATTGCCCATTTTTTTTGTGGAGTAAAATTATGACTTTTGTCATCATTTTGCTGAGTAAAATTCCGATAATTATTATAATATTGGCAACATTTAAGAGTTTTCTTATAAAATTGTGACTTGTCGAGTAAAATTTGGACTCTTTTTCATAAAATTGCAAAAAATGTTATGTTTTTCTTGTAAATTTGCGACTGTTATTGAGTAAAATTGCAACTTGTATCATAATATTGCACAAACACTAGAGGTAGGCATTTTTCTGAGGTCTCAAGAAGGTAACACATACAAGAATGTGTGTGTGTGTGTGTGTGTGTGTGTGTGTGTGTGTGTGTGTGTGTGTGTGTGTGTGCATTCCGTTCATTAAGAAAGATAAGAGCAGCCTTCATACACTGCCGGTGTCCCCCTGCCTGGCTTTTCTTTACTTGACTTAATTCCCATTGTTTCTGCCTTATTCCCGCAGTCTTTGTCTTGCAGCACAACTCTTGGTAGAGTGTTGACATCATTTGCTTCCACTCTCTTAGGTCTTTGTCATTAATTTACACTACATTACACTTTCCTTGATCCTTTGGCCCTGGATAAACGGCATTCATCAACGCAGGCTGATGTTTGCATCTACTAATTCAAACAGGAAAGTCACAGGGTGACTGAAAAATGGCATTCCTTGTGGGAGAGAAATGAGTGTGTGAGTGTGTGTGTGTGTGAGTGTGTGTGTAGGATAGGGGTCTGTTTAATGACTGTCACAATCCCATCAACCTCCCACTCCCTCCCAATCTGACCTGTGACATAAAAACACAAATTGCCAGTCTCACTTTAATACAGACACTAAAAAAAACTTTATGTCTTACAATCTCGCATGGACCAGAATAAGCTGTTGCGTATTGATCCAGTCAGACACCCACTTACACACAGGGCCAGGTGGCCAGGGTCCCACAGATAAAGGCCCCAGCAGTGTCTTGATGGACCTCCTGGCTCCGTCTGAAGAACGCGTGTGTTTACATGGGAAGTAACACGGCTGTACATCTAAACATTTACACTTGTGACAACACAGGCGAGATTGATCACTGATATTCTGCCAGCACGCTGCACTTCTAATCACAGAGTGCTAATTAGAGCGTGGAAAAGGTGACAACGCAGGTGAATGATTAAGGTGGCAAAGGAATGCGCTGCATACGAAAGATGCATCAGACTGCAAAATAGAATAAAATCCATTCATTATTGAAAGAGCACAGTCCTGTAAGAAGCAGAAAGGTGAGCACTCAGTAAGTTAGAGTAACCTGAACATTTCACACATATTGCCAGCTTTATGTCATAGACTAGATTTATTACAGTTTCCACTTTGGTATGGTAGCCTATTTCTGTAGACCCAACCTGTTTTCCAAAGTTGCTGACAACGTAGGCCGCATTTTCCGGACTATAAAGCGTGCCAATATATAAGCCGCACCCACTAAATATTAGAAGAAAAACAACTCTCTCGTTTGAATCACACATTAAGAGTGTTACTAAAACGGCCTTCTTTCATCTCCGTAATATCGCTAAAATTCGTTCTATTTTATCCACTAGCGACGCTGAGATCATTATTCATGCGTTCGTTACGTCTCGTCTCGACTACTGTAACGTATTATTTTCGGGTCTCCCTATGTCTAGCATTAAAAAAATTACAGTTGGTACAAAATGCGGCTGCTAGACTTTTGACAAGAACAAGAAAGTTTGATCATATTACGCCTATACTGGCTCACCTGCACTGGCTTCCCGTGCACTTAAGAAGTGACTTTAAGGTTTTACTACTTACGTATAAAATACTACACGGTCTAGCTCCGTCCTATCTTGTCGATTGCATTGTACCATATGTCCCGGCAAGAAATCTGCGTTCAAAGAACTCCGGCTTATTAGTGATTCCCAGAGCCCAAAAAAAGTCTGCGGGCTATAGAGCGTTTTCTATTCGGGCTCCAGTACTATGGAATGCCCTCCCGGTAACAATTAGAGATGCTACCTCAGTAGAAGCATTTAAGTCCCATCTTAAAACTCATTTGTATACTCTAGCCTTTAAATAGCCCCCCTGTTAGACCAGTTGATCTGCCGTTTCTTTTCTTTTCTCCTCTGCTCCCCTTTTCCTTGAGGGGGGGGGGGGCACAGGTCCGGTGGCCATGGATGAAGTGCTGGCTGTCCAGAGTCGGGACCCGGGGTGGACCGCTCGCCTGTGCATCGGCTGGGAACATCTCTACGCTGCTGACCCGTCTCCGCTCGGGATGGTGTCCTGCTGGCCCCACTATGGACTGGACTCTTACTATTATGTTGGATCCACTATGGACTGGACTCTCACAATATTATGTCAGACCCACTCGACATCCATTGCTTTCGGTCTCCCCTAGAGGGGGGGGGTTACCCACATATGCGGTCCTCTCCAAGGTTTCTCATAGTCATTCACATCGACGTCCCACTGGGGTGAGTTTTTCCTTGCCCGTATGTGGGCTTTGTACCGAGGATGTCGTTGTGGCTTGTGCAGCCCTTTGAGACACTTGGGATTTAGGGCTATATAAATAAAGATTGTTTGATTGATTGATATATTTTCCATATATTAGCCACAGGTGTATAGAATCAAGCACTTAGGCATGGAGACTGTTTCTACAAACATTTGTGAAAGAATGGGCCGCTCTCAGGAGCTCAGTGATTTCCAGCGTGGAACTGTCATAGGATGCACACCTGTGCAACAAATCCAGTCGTGAAATCTCCTTGCTTCTAAATATTCCAAAGTCAACTGTCAGCTTTATTATAAGAAAATGGAAGAGTTTGGGAACAACAGCAATTCAGCCACAAAGTGGTAGGCCATGTAAACAGACAGAAAGGGGTCAGCGGATGCTGAAGCGCATAGTGCAAAGAGGTCGCCGACTTTCTGCACAGTCAGTTGCTACAGAGCTCCAAACTTCACGGGACCTTCCAATGAGCCCACGTACAGTACGCAGAGAGCTTCATGAAATGGGTTTCCATGGCCGAGCAGCTGCATCTAAGCCAGTCGAGGTTTACACCCAGTGGTGTAAAGCACGTTGCCACTGGACTCTAGAGCAGTGGAGATGCGTTCTCTGGAGTGATGAATCACACTTTTCCATCTGGCAATCTGATGGACAAGTCTGGGTTTGGAGGTTGCCAGGAGAACGCTACATTTCAGAATTAAAATCAGAATCAGAATATTTTTATTGCCATTGTTTGAGAACGGGTTCCCAAACTAGGAATTTTTCTTGGTGCAATCGTGCAACATAAAACACATATAACACAGATTTGGTAATAATTATAATAATAATAATAACATTATGCCGAGTGTGACATTTTGGTGGAGGAGAAATTATGGTGTGGGGTTGTTTTCAGGAGTTGGGCTTGGCCCCTTAGTTCCAGTAAAAGGAACTTTGAAAGCTCCAGGATACCAAAACATTTTGGACAATTCCATGCTCCCAACCTTGTGGGAACAGTTTGGAGCGAGCCCCTTCCTCTTCCAACATGACAAAGAAAGGTCCATAAAGACATGGATGACAGAGTTTGGTGTGGATGAACTTGACTGGCCTGGATGACAGAGTCTGGTGTGGATGAACTTGACTTGACTGCACAGACTCCTGACCTGAACCCGATAGAACACCTTTGGGATGAATTACAACGGAGACTGAGAGCCAGGCTTTCTCGACCAACATCAGTGTGTGACCTCACCAATGCGCTTATGGAAGTATGGTTGAAAATTCCTATAAACACACACCGCAACCTTGTGGACAGCCTTCCCAGAAGAGTTGAAGCTGTAATAGCTGCAAAAGGTGGACCGACATCATATTGAACCCTATGAGTTAGGAATAGGATGGCACTTCAAGTTCATATGTGAGTCAAGGCAGGCCAAATACTTTTGACAAAATAGTGTATTTGGTAAATTTGTATTTACATACCCTAATTGCTTCCAAACACATGTACCCTGTAAAAAAACGACTGATCAAACAAAACAGAAGTAATTGTCATGGACACACTAGTTGCAGAAGTTAGTTCTCCAATCAGCTAAATACAGGTAAAAGCCAGTAAATTAGAATATTTTGAAAAACTTGATTTATTTCAGTAATTGCATTCAAAAGGTGTAACTTGTACATTATATTTATTCATTGCACACAGACTGATGCATTCAAATGTTTATTTCATTTAATTTTGATGATTTGAAGTGGTAACAAATGAAAATCCAAAATTCCGTGTGTCACAAAATTAGAATATTACTTAAGGCTAATACAAAAAAGGGATTTTTAGAAATCTTGGCCAACTGAAAAGTATGAAAATGAAAAATATGAGCATGTACAATACTCAATACTTGGTTGGAGCTCCTTTTGCCTCAATTACTGCGTTAATGCGGCGTGGCATGGAGTCGATGAGTTTCTGGCACTGCTCAGGTGTTATGAGAGCCCAGGTTGCTCTGATAGTGGCCTTCAACTCTTCTGCGTTTTTGGGTCTGGCATTCTGCATCTTCCTTTTCACAATACCCCACAGATTTTCTATGGGGCTAAGGTCAGGGGAGTTGGCGGGCCAATTTAGAACAGAAATACCATGGTCCGTAAACCAGGCACGGGTAGATTTTGCGCTGTGTGCAGGCGCCAAGTCCTGTTGGAACTTGAAATCTCCATCTCCATAGAGCAGGTCAGCAGCAGGAAGCATGAAGTGCTCTAAAACTTGCTGGTAGACGGCTGCGTTGACCCTGGATCTCAGGAAACAGAGTGGACCGACACCAGCAGATGACATGGCACCCCAAACCATCACTGATGGTGGAAACTTTACACTAGACTTCAGGCAACGTGGATCCTGTGCCTCTCCTGTCTTCCTCCAGACTCTGGGACCTCGATTTCCAAAGGAAATGCAAAATTTGCATGGTTGGGTGATGGTTTGGGGTGCCATGTCATCTGCTGGTGTCGGTCCACTCTGTTTCCTGAGATCCAGGGTCAACGCAGCCGTCTACCAGCAAGTTTTAGAGCACTTCATGCTTCCTGCTGCTGACCTGCTCTATGGAGATGGAGATTTCAAGTTCCAACAGGACTTGGCGCCTGCACACAGCGCAAAATCTACCCGTGCCTGGTTTACGGACTATGGTATTTCTGTTCTAAATTGGCCCGCCAACTCCCCTGACCTTAGCCCCATAGAAAATCTGTGGGGTATTGTGAAAAGGAAGATGCAGAATGCCAGACCCAAAAACGCAGAAGAGTTGAAGGCCACTATCAGAGCAACCTGGGCTCTCATAACACCTGAGCAGTGCCAGAAACTCATCGACTCCATGCCATGCCGCATTAACGCAGTAATTGAGGCAAAAGGAGCTCCAACCAAGTATTGAGTATTGTACATGCTCATATTTTTCATTTTCATACTTTTCAGTTGGCCAACATTTCTAAAAATCCCTTTTTTGTATTAGCCTTAAGTAATATTCTAATTTTGTGACACACGGAATTTTGGATTTTCATTTGTTGCCACTTGAAATCATCAAAATTAAATGAAATAAACATTTGAATGCATCAGTCTGTGTGCAATGAATAAATATAATGTACAAGTTACACCTTTTGAATGCAATTACTGAAATAAATCAAGTTTTTCAAAATATTCTAATTTACTGGCTTTTACCTGTATATGTACAGAAAGTGTATATGTGTTTGTGCAGTGAGTGTATATGTACAGTATGTGTATGTTTGTATAATGAATGTGCGTGTGGATGTATGAACTTTGAGGATGTAAATATGTACTGTATTTGTGTATGCCCATGACAATTTTAAACTTCTGTCTATTTTCCTTTTTTATCATGTTATTTCTGTTCCAGCGCTCTTGTTTGCTTGTTTCCACTTCCAGTGTGTTTTAATTTCCTGCCACTTCTTCCCTCACCTGCCCTTGATTGGCAACCAGGATGCTTTATATGCCTCTGGACAGGGCTAGATCACATTTCATTGCTTCGCGGCTTTGCTACTGAGGTGTGTGCTTTCTGTGCACTCCCTAGCTGCACTAGATGTTTTTTTGCTAGATAAATTATATTTTTACCTGCACGCCGTCTCCCGTCTCTGCATCCTGGGGTCACGTTGCAAGCAACACAGTCACCCCGTGACGAGCAGCGATATCTAAGCTCACTGTCAAACGAGTTTCAGCACATTTTGGAATCGGAATCTGCCTGCTGACATCCCTTACATAACACTGGAGGTCATTTCATATTGCGTGGTGTGCGTTTTAGTAGCATCTTCATCCTGAATCAGGATATTTTCCCGCAGAATTTGAAGGAATGATCAAATGTGTCTGCCGGATTCATTGTTGCAGGTTGACAACTAAAACTAGATAAAGGATGATGATGGGAATTTGAGGAAAGTATGGATTTCTCCAGTCAAATTGACTCAGGCAAAATGGGACGGGCCAAGTGAGAGGAGTGTAATTTGCAGGCATCATTTTAATGATTCTGACATCAAAGAAGAAGGTTTTTGTTCAGAGTTTGAATAGAAAATAATTAAGACTAAAGCCAAATGCGTTCTGAAAATCAAGAGCACCACCATGGAGAAAAAAGGAGAATACCTCGAGCACTGGATCAAAGGATTTTCAGATGAAGCAAAATCTGGCTGTGGATGTGTTTTTTTTGGTTTTTTTGATTCAGCATAAAAGTGCAACACACAGCAACAAAGAACTCGGAAAGTGGAGACAAAAGTCATATATTTTATTCATTGCCAAGCTGCATTTGGTGGCCCAGTGGTGTAAAGTACAAAAACTAAATTAAGATGTTACATTTCATTGTGGAAATGTAAACGTAATACAGTAGATCTCCACTATTTGTGAGGGTTACAGTTCGATTAAAATATTTAATCGCGATTAATCACATTTAGTTCATAGTTAACTCAAACAAAATTTGCAATAATCGCTGATATATAAGCGGAAGAAGATGGATGGATGGATGGATATATAACATTTTTCATCATTAATTACCCTAGACCAGGGGTGGGCAAACTACAGCCGGCCCAGTGGTCCCTTTAATCCGGCCCACCAAGTATCAAAACAGAATTGATCTGTTTTGAGAATTGCCACAACAAAACTGACGAACTGGCAAAAAAAAGGGTGATGGACAACACTGCTCCCACTAAAAGAGAATGTAAGTGTTAATCCTTTAATACCATTTTTTAGTTTCTTTGATGTTATGATATTATATTGTTAAAAATAGATGTATTATAATTAAAACAGCCCATGTTTCAGAAGCCTACTCTTAGCTCCAACAGATATATGCTTTGAAATGCATCATGTGCTCACCCGGCCCCTTCTGTCAAATTTCAAAAGCCCTTGTGGCCCCTGAGCCAAAAAGTTTTCACAACCCTGCCCGAGACAGATAATTTAATAATAATAATAATAATAATAATAATAACAATGTTATTAATGACATTTGTTTTAAACATTATGCTTTTTTTGAACAGCTCAACACAAAAAGGGCAAACACGATGACAATAATAAAAATGGCCTGCTGTGTGTTGGTGTCTTGCCAAATTTTGCATTTTGTAGAAATACATAATTTCTATTCCTGCTTTAGGAGCACTTGCATTCAGAGGAGGAGCTACACTTCCATGTTTAGATACCAGCTTCACGCATTGATAACACAAAATGTGGATGGTTCTGATCATGCTCTGATTCATTTTCTACAGCTGTAATCTGTGATTTCTACCTGAATGAATGCTTCTGATATTCTGTACATTACATGTTGTACAAGTTAATGGGCTTCACATTGCTGCATGACGACATTTTAACATTCTCTTTTAATTAATAAAATGTAATATTCAGCCTGCTAATCATTTTATAATTAAGGACTCAACCAGAACATGCTATAAAATAATTTACACTGTAATTAACACAACTTGAGAGTTGATAACACAACTTGACATTTGATAACCACACAACTTGAGAGTTGATAACACAACTTGACATACACAATATTTCAGCCAGCCAGAAAACCCCCCACCGCCACCATATTTCTCAACTGAAGTACTAGCATTTCTTTAGGTGCAAAAATCACAGAATAACATTACAAAACATCTCTGACAAATAAGAGTGGGTATTGTTACCATTTGAATCGATACCGGTATTCAACGATACCAATTTTCGGTACTTTTGTGTTCATGTGGTAAAATAAATGTTTATTTATGTAATAATGAAATCTTAAAATGTTTAAATGTAACATATTTTTATTTATCTTTGTCGATCGATCATCAAATATATCAAAACAATATCCAATTATTTGTATAATAACATGTTTGCAATTGTTTTACACATTTCTTCAACATAAAAACACTTAACAACAACAATACAGTGTTATTTTGTTAGTATTGCACAAAATTAAACCCGGCTTCATGTACTCATTTCTTTTTCAACCTGGAAAAATATGTGCTGGACGTCCATGGAGGCAATTAACTTAAAATCACATGTGCAAAATAGTATGGAGTAAAAATACATTTTTCAAAATTATTAAACTACAAATAAAAGTGAAGCAAAAACTTCACATTAACATTACAAAGTACAGTACGAGGAACCGAGCTGATTATGCAAGTTAAAGGGGAACATTATCACAATTCCAGAAGGGTTAAAACCATTAAAAATCAGTTCCCAGTGGCTTATTTTATTGTTCGAAGTTTTTTTCAAAATTTTACCCATCACGCAATATCCCTAAAAATAGCTTCAAAGTGCCTGATTTTAACCATCGTTATATACACCCGTCCATTTTCCTGTGACGTCACACAGTGATGCCAATACAAACAAACATGGCGGATAGAACAGCAAGGTATAGCGACATTAGCTCGGATTCAGACTCGGATTTCAGCGGCTTAAGCGATTCAACAGATTACGCATGTATTGAAACGGATGGTTGTAGTGTGGAGGCAGGTAGCGAAAACGAAATTGAAGAAGAAATTGAAGCTATTGCGCCATATCGGTTTGAACCGTATGCAAGCGAAACCGACGAAAACGACACGACAGCCAGCGACACGGGAGAAAGCGAGGACGAATTCGGCGATCGCCTTCTAACCAACGATTGGTATGTGTTTTTTTGGCATTAAAGGAAACTAACAACTATGAACTAGGTTTACAGCATATGAAATACATTTGGCAACAACATGCACTTTGAGAGTACAGACAGCCCATTTCAGGCGCGCTAAGAACATATATTTTTCCACAATTTCAGCATTTTAAATGTGCTGTTTTTGTCCAGTAAGATACATACTAGCCTACAGTTACAGCTGAAGTGACCGATTAAAAAGATGTTAACTATTTTTTGTCATTTTTCCATGTGCAATCAATCTTTACTGGAAAAAATGTCATCCCTTCATCCCTGAAACTAACTATCTGTTTTTCTGGCTTCACTGGCACCATTATTAAATCAGTGGGTGATTGCTTTTGGGTGATTTATTAATTGCAAGTACTGGCTCAATCTGGACATTTGAACAGCCTTCGCATAGCCGTTCTTTTCCGCCTCGATTGTGGTTAATAAATAATAAATAAAGAAATAAATAAGTGCATCTCGAAATCACCAGTTCAATTCAAAATGTTGTCAAGATAGTGTTTGTATTGTGTGTTCATCTTGCCTTCTCAGTGCATTCGAAAGAGTAAATTGAAATATTCTTTGCCATCTCTGTCGTAGCATAGCTTTCGTCGGTAAAGTGTGCGGAACAAACGACTGACCATTTCGTCGGCTTTCCCCACACCCTCGTATTTTGAACAAATTCCGTCCAATTTCTTGCCACTTTCGCATCTTTGGGCCACTGGTGCAACTTGAATCCGTCCCTGTTCGTGTTGTTACACCCTCCGACAACACACCGACGAGGCATGATGTCTCCAAGGTACGGAAAACAGTCGAAAAAACGGAATATAACAGAGATGATTTGACTCTGTGTTTGTAATGTGTTTGAGAAAATGGCAGATTGCTTCCCGATGTGACGTCACAACGAGAGCGAATAATAGAAAGGCATTTAATTTTTATTTAATTTAATTCAAAATTCACCCATTTAGAGTTCGGAAATCGGTTAAAAAAATATATGGTCTTTTTTCTGCAACATCAAGGTATATATTGACGCTTACATAGATCTGGTGATAATGTTCCACTTTAAACTATTGCTAGTTAAAATACAAAGCTTACATATTCTTATACAGTACCGTATTTTCCGCACTATAAGGCGCACCGGATTTTTAGCCGCACCTTCAATGAATTACATATTTCATAACTTTGTCCACCAATAAGCCGCCCCGGATTATAAGCCGCGCCTACGCTGCGCTAAAGGGAATGTCAAAAAAACAGTCAGATAGTTCAGTCAAACTTTAATAATATATTGAAAACCAGCGTTCTAACAACTCTGTCCCAAAATGTACGCAAATGTGCAATCACAAACATAGTAAAATTCAAAATGGTGTAGAGCAATAGCAACATAATGTTGCTCGAACGTTAATGTCACAACACACAAAATAAACATAGCGCTCACCTTCTGAAGTTATTCTTCATTCGTAAATCCTTCGAATTCTTCGTCTTCGGTGTCCGAATTGAAAAGTTGCGCAAGCGTGGGATCCAAAATGGCCGGTTCCGTCTCGTCGAAGTCATCGGAGTCAGTGTCGCTGTTGTTGTCCAGTAGTTCTGTGAATCCTGCCTTCCGGAAAGCTCGGACCACAGTTGTGACCGAAATATCTGCCCAGGCATTTACGATCCACTGGCAAATGTTGGCGTATGTCGTCCGGCGCTGTCTGCCCGTCTTAGTGAAGGTGTGTTCGCCTTCGGAGCTGTGTGAAAAAAGCCACCCGGCCTCTTCGCGTAAACTTCCCTTAACCACTCGCTCATCTTTTCTTCATCCATCCATCCCTTCGAGTTAGCTTTTATGATGACGCCGGCTGGAAAGGTCTCTTTTGGCAAGGTCTTCCTTTTGAATATCACCATGGGTGGAAGTTAGCATGGCAAGCTAGAACCACAGTGAAGGATGACTTCTCATTCCCTGTGGTGCGAATATTCACCGTACGTGCTCCCGTTCCACAGTGCGGTTCACAGGAATATCAGTTGCTGTGAAATACGGTAGTAATCCGTGTGCGGATGGAGAGATTGCGTCTTTTTATGAACCGGATCCTTGTCGCTTAGTAGGAGCCATTTTGTGGTCTTTACAGATGTAAACAGGAAATGAAACGTACGGTGATATCCGCGCGTTTTTTCTTCTTCTTCCGGGGGCGGGTGGTTGCTTACAGTAGAAGAAGAAGCGCTTCCTGTTCTATGGGGGCGGGTGCTTTCCTTGGCGGTTGCTTGCGTAGAAGAAGAAGCGCTTCCTGTTCTACCGGGAAAAAAGATGGCGGCTGTTTACCGAAGTTGCGAGATCGAAACTTTATGAAAATGAATCGTAATAAAGCGCACCGGGTTATAAGGCGCACTGTCAGCTTTTGAGAAAATTTGTGGTTTTTAGGTGCGCCTTATAGTGCGGAAAATGCGGTAGTCTTTTTACCTGGAGCAGATTTAGAGGATGAAGATATCTCTGTTATCGTCACCAAATGTTAACGCCATTTCTTCCCGTGTTGTTGGCTGCAGCCGAGTCGCTAAAGGTGCCAAATGCAGGAGTTGCAGCTGTGCACCTAACTTGGCTGTCAAAAAATCTGCACTCTTCAGCCATGAGAAAAATGCTGTTTAACCAGGTGCTTCTTCACATTGGAAGTATTCCCGCCACTTGCCTTGATTTTTACGTCACAAATATTGCAGCGAGCGTAATCTGCATCGGCATCGCATTTGGAAAAAACGAGTCCCATTATCGAGCGTTTTCTATTTGGGATGGTTGGGTTTTTGTGGGTTTCAAGATTACTAAGAACATGTATGCTTCGAAATCGCCTGTTTTCCTCTCAAGTGCTAACAAGTACTCGTCACTCGCGAGTGTTAATTCAAACAGACGTGACATCAGGCGCAACCCAGCCACCGAAACATGGCACTGCTGGATCTTATGTACAAAACCCAAAACCAGTGAAGTTGGCACGTTGTGTAATTCATAAATAAAAACAGAATACAATGATTTGCAAAGACAAGATATTTAATGTTTGAACTGAGAAACTTTTATTTTTTTTTGCAAATAATCATTAACTTAGAATTTATTGGCAGCAACACATTGGAAAAAGGTTGGCACAGGGGCAGGTTCACCACTGTGTTACATGGCCTTTCATTTTAACAACACTCAGTAAACGTTTGGGAACTGAGGAGACCAATTTTTTAATTTTTTCGGGTGGAATTCAACAGTCCGCGGTCTCCATTGTGGTATTTTAGGCTTCATAATTCGCCACATATTTTCAATGGGAGACAGCTCTGGACTACAGGCAGGCCAGTCTAGTACCCACACTCTTTTACTATTAAGCCACGCTGTTGTAACACGTGGCTTGGCGTTTTCTTGCTGAAATAAGCAGGGGCGTCCATGATAACGTTGCTTGTATGGCAACATATGTTGCTCCAAAACCTGTATGTACCTTTCAGCATTAATGGTGCCTTCACAGATGTGTAAGTTACCCATGTCTTGGACACTAATACACCCCCATACCATCACAGATGCTGGCTTTTCAACTTTGCGCTTAGAACAATCCGGATGGTTCTTTTCCTCTTTCCACGACGTCCACAGTTTCCAAAAACAATTTGAAATGTGGACTCGTCAGACGACTGAACACTTTAACACTTTGCATCAGTCCATCTTAGATGAGCTTAGGCCCAGCGAAGCCGGCTGCGTTTTTGGGTGTTGTTGATAAATGGCTTTCGCTTTGCACAGTAGAGTTTTAACTTGCATTTACAGATGTCGCGACCAACTGTAGTTACTGACAGTGGTTTTCTGAAGTGTTCCTGAGCCCATGTGGTGATATCCTCTACACACTGATGTTTTTGATGCAGTACTGCCTGAGGGATCGAAGGTCACAGGCATTCAATGTTGGTTTTCAGCCTTGCTGTTTACGTGCGGTGATTTCTCCAGATTCTCTCAACCTGTTGATGGCATTACGGACCGTAGATGTTGAAATCCCTAAATTCTAGCTGGTTGAAAAATGTTGTTCTTAAAAAATTTACTCACGCATTTGTTCACAAAGTGGGGACCTTCGCTCTATATTTGTTTGTGAATGACTGAGCATTTCATGGAAGCTGCTTTTATACCGAATCATGGCACCCACCTGTTCCCAATTAGCCTGTTCACCTGTTGGATGTTCCAAATAAGTGTTTGATGAGCAATCCTCAACTTTCTCATTCTTTTTTATCACTTGTGCCAGCTTTTTTTAAACATGTTGCAGGCATCAAACTCCAAATGAGCTAATATTTGCAAAAAATAACAACGTTTTTCAGTTTGAACGTTAAGTACAGTATCTTGTCTTTGTAGTCTATTCCATTGAATATAGGTTGAAAATGATTTGCAAATCATTGTATTCTGTATTTATTTACGATTTACACCACGTGCCAACTTCACTGGTTTTGTGGTTTCTAAATCGATACCTGGTAGTAGCAGCTGGTTTTAGTCGTTGCCAAAAAAGTACCGGATCTGGTGCCCATCCCCAGTGACAAAGCATGATTGTAATGTAAGACTTTTTTTTTTTTTTAAATGTAGTTCAATCGGATGTATAGCGTAGCACTTTTATTTTGAAACCGGAAAAGTGTGTGATTGGTTTGAGAATGTGTCTTGACATGTTTTGATGTTGGATCGACTGTTTGCAATACAAAAGTCTCCTTTCGACCTCCTGCCGACCATCTTTCATTTCTGTTTAACTTTTAAGTCATCTTACTTACCGTATTTTCCGCACTATAAGGCGCACCGGATTATTAGCCGCACCTTCTATGAATTACATATTTCATAATTTTGTCCACCAATAAGCCGCCCCGGACTATAAGCCGCGCCTACGCTGCGCTAAAGTGAATGTCAAAAAAAACGCTGCGCTAAAGTGAATGTCAAAAAAACAGTCAGATAGTTCAGTCAAACTTTAATAATATATTGAAAACCAGCGTTCTAACAACTCTGTCCCAAAATGTACGCAAATGTGCAATCACAAACATAGTAAAATTCAAAATGGTGTAGAGCAATAAATAGCAACATAATGTTGCTCGAACGTTAATGTCACAACACACAAAATAAACATAGCGCTCACCTTCTGAAGTTATTCTTCATTCGTAAATCCTTCGAATTCTTCGTCTTCGGTGTCCGAATTGAAAAGTTGCGCAAGCGTGGGATCCAAAAATGGCCGGCTCCGCCTCGTCGAAGTCATCGGATTCAGTGTCGCTGTTGTTGTGCAGCAGTTCTGTGAATCCTGCCTTCCGGAAAGCTCGGACCACAGTTGTGACCGAAACTATCTGCCCAGGCATTTACGATCCACTGGCAGATGTTGGCGTATGTCGACCGGCGCTATCTGCCCGTCTTAGTGAAGGTGTGTTCGCCTTCGGAGCTGTGTGAAAAAAGCCACCCGGCCTCTTCGCGTAAACTTCCCTTAACCACTCGCTCATCTTTTCTTCATCCATCCATCCCTTCGAGTTAGCTTTTATGATGACGCCGGCTGGAAAGGTCTCTTTTGGATGGGTGGAAGTTAGCATGGCAAGCTAGAACCACAGTGAAGGATGACTCCTCATTCCCTGTGGTGCGAATATTCACCGTACGTGCTCCCGTTCCACAGTGCGGTTCACAGGAATATCAGTTGCTGTGAAATACGGTAGTAATCCGTGTGCGGATGGAGAGATTGCGTCTTTTTATGATCCGGATCCTTGTCGCGTAGTAGGAGCCATTTTGTGGTCTTTACAGATGTAAACAGGAAATGAAACGTACGGTGATATCCGCGCGTTTTTTCTTCTTCTTCCGGGGGCGGGTGAAGCGCTTCCTGTTCTATGGGGGCGGGTGCTTTCCTTGGCGGTTGCTTGCGTAGAAGAAGAAGCGCTTCCTGTTCTACCGGGAAAAAAGATGGCGGCTGTTTACCGAAGTTGCGAGATCGAAACTTTATGAAAATTAATCGTAATAAAGCGCACCGGGTTATAAGGCGCACTGTTAGCTTTTGAGAAAATTTGTGGTTTTTAGGTGCGCCTTATAGTGCGGAAAATACGGTACTAAATCAGTCACAGTACCAATCTAAATGTTATGTTATCACTGCACCTTAACCGTAATCTGAACACGGAAGTGAAGCACCACCCACCTCTGAACGACGCGCGCAGCAGTTGTTTGCTGCAGGGATGTCGCCTCTTCTCATGGCGAACAATAGTCCTTTCTTCTTGGGAGAACAACTTGTCATGGCTTTAAACCTGATATTTCTATAAGGTAGACTTTCCTTTGTCCATTTGTGCTTGCTTGTGTCTCATCAGTAGAAAGTGAACAGCAACCAAGTTCCCCTGCTAAGGCACAGCACGAGGGCCAAGAGTGACGCATGTGCGTTAATCGCCTGTTAAAAAAAATGTGTGCTGTTATTGAGATTTACAGTTAAAGCGTTATGATCGCGTTAACTTTGTCGTCGTTTACACTGCACACCAAATCAGTGCCTCAGATCTGATTTTTTTTGCCAGTCTAAACGCTCCAAAGTGCTTCAAATCTGATCCTTTGGCATCAGATTCAGGCCACATCAGGAGGTAGTCCTGAATCCGATTGGAATCGGATCTTTTCAAATGTGACTTTAGTCCAAAAGCAATCCGTCTGTATATAATAATAATAATACCTGGGATTTATATAGCGCTTTTCTAAGTACCCAAAGTCGCTTTACATGTAGAACCCATCATTCATTCACACCTGGTGGTGGCAAGCTACTTTCATAGCCACAGCTGCCCTGGGGTAGACTGACCTGAATGTGATTATTTTGTCAGCTTTGGGCGAACTACCTCACTCGGGTGCGCCAGAAAAGACGCAGTCGCCAGCGGATATTTCATCACAGCACCCGGTTTCGGTTTCTATTTAAGACGACTGAATTTTCGGTGCATCACTTGTCAATAGTGCGCAAAAAATAGGTTGTATCTAATATATGAATATTTATTTTGAGTCCGAAGGAATAGCGATTGTTGATAGACCAGAATTGATGCTGTGGCTCATTTTGCTTACATGTGAGTTGAAAAATAAACTCCCGTAGATCCACGCTGATGTCCGTCTACTTAACAATCATAAAACATTACAACCCTCCCAGATACATTACACTATATACTGTACATCCATTCATACATTATATTACTTTCATTTACTTTCACGTAAACAAAACACACATTTGTAAGGTGTTGCGACTTTTATTGTATTTTGTCGTCAACTCCCTTTGCTTTCACTTTATCGAAGTGTGCATGCAAGTGACGTCGAGGCCACATTGGGGCCACATTGGGGCCTGTGCGCGTTTACACAGGAGTCTGATAAAAAAAAAAAAATCACATTTTACTTGCAGTGTAAACAGTCAGCTCGGGAAAAATCAGATTTGGGCCACTTTGGCCTGCAGTGGTCATAGTCATAGCCCTAAATAAAAATAAACCCAAATGTAAATCCAAAAGCTCGACAAAAAAAATGATTGTACTCTGACTAATTTTCTAGTCCAGTCGCCAGTTGGGTGGGCAATTGCCAGCGCTGTATCTGCACGGGCATAAAAAACACCTCCCAAATGAATGGCTCACAACCAGAAATCGGTTCTCAATGTTCACTTCCAAAAGCCATCCAGAAGACTTCGTTTGCAAACGTCACATCTCTACAATTTTTGCTGAGCCATGGACTTGGGTCCTTAAGTGATGCCTTCCTGTTTGCACACACACACACACACACACACACACACACACACACACACACACACGTGCACACACAGAGAGAGCGCAGGCAACTTGATACTGGATCTCTGACTTGAGTTACTGTTGATTAAGTGACCTCGCTACGAGCCTCAAGCCGCACCTGTGATTGCGGCTGTTGGTCGATGAGTCACCTGATAACATTTTCTGCATCTTAACCCTCCTTGTTCAGAAAGCCCAACTGTGCACTGCTACTGCGCCTTAAGGCCCTCAATCTCTGCCTCTATCACCCTTTCACCTCTGTCTCCACTGGGACACTCTGACCAACTGTTCATCCCAATCTGGGGGCGGGATGCAATTTAACTGACCCGTCTGCGTATAAAGAAGAGAGGCGAGGGGAAAGAGCGGCTCCAGACATCAATAACGGGGGATGCCTGTGTGGCATTGATTATACGCGAGTCATCATCTGAGTCCTGAGCCAACTCATGTTCCGCTTGCGTTAGCCCATTGGCCTGGATTGAATGATGAATTACAGATCAATTGTTGGATAAACTTCCATTCTGGATGCCAGTGTCAGCCTCTTATTTCTATTAGGTTCTATCTCGGTGGGCCCTTCCTGGGTCTTACACGACCCACTGTGTCTCTCCATGGTTCTGGTGCCCTATCTGGTTTCTATTACATTAGCCCATGAACTTTATGCCCAATTTCAGAGGTTAAAAATCATTTGACATTAAAAGCAAGGTTTAGGTACAATTACCAGCAAATGCCCCCATTGAAGCATAATAACATTTCCTCCAAACGGTGGACTTTCACTTTAATCCATGCCCCTAAGCAAGGCAATGTAATTATCCAGATGACTACAGGAACCTTTAACCAGCTACCTGGAAAATGTAAGCTAAGCTACAAGTTGCTCTCGCAAAAATGTGTTCTATTTTGTCCACCAGCGACGCTGAGATCATTATTCATGCCTTCGTTACGGCTCGTCTCGATTACTGTAACGTGTTATTTTCGGGCCTCCCTATGCCTAGCATTAAAAGATTACAGTTGGTACAACATGTGGCTGCTAGACTTTTGACAAAAACAAGAAAGTTTGATCATATTACGCCTATACTGGCTCACCTGCACTGGCTTCTTGTGCACGTAAGATGCGACTTTAAGGTTTTACCATTTACGTATAAAATACTACACGGTCTAGCTCCATCCTATCTTGCTGATTGTATCATACCATATGTCCCGGCAAAAAATCTGCGTTCTAAGAACTCCGGCTTATTAGTGATTCCCAGAGCTCAAAAACAATCTGCGGGCTATAGAGGTAACAGTTAGAGATGCTACCTCAGTAGAAGAATTTAAGTCCCGACTTAAACCTAATTTGTATACGCCTGCCTTTAAATAGACCCTCTTTTAGACCAGTTGATCTGCCGTCTCTTTTCTGCTCTGCCCCCCTCTCCTGCGTGGAGAGGTTATCAGGTGACCACAGATGATGTCGGGACCCGGGGTGGACCACTCATCTGTGCATCAGTTGGGGACGTCTCTGCGCTGCTGACTTGTCTCCACTCAAGATGATCCCCTGCTGGCCCCACTATGGACTGGACTCTCACGCTATTAACTAGATCCACTGGACGTCTATTGCACCGATCGCCCAGGGGCGTTGGTCCCCACATCTGCTGTCCCCTCCAAGGTTTCTCATTGTATCCCTTTGGGTTGAGTTTTTTCTTGCCATGATGTGGGATCTGAGCCGAGGATGTTGTTGTGGCTTGTGTAGCCCTATTAGACACTTGTGATTAAGGGCTATATAAATAAACTTTGATTGATTGACTTTGAATTAAATGTAGCTAAGCTCCAGGGGAATCTACCCCTGTAGAGTTGTACAAAGCTACACTACAAGCTACACGGCAAAAGTAGCTTGCTTCATCAAAGCTACTTTTAACGGCATTCATATCTATGGCCCCACATGTATAATATCAATATTAATGTAACTATATATATATATATATATATATATATATATATATATATGAGATATATGAGACACCCGCGACCCCGTAAGGGACAAGCGGTAGAAAATGGATGGATATATATATATATATATATATATATATATATATAAATGATAAATGATAAATGGGTTGTACTTGTATAGCGCTTTTCTACCTTCAAGGTACTCAAAGCGCTTTGACACTACTTCCACATTTACCCATTCACACACACATTCACACACTGATGGAGGGAGCTGCCATGCAAGGCGCTAACCAGCACCCATCAGGAGCAAGGGTGAAGTGTCTTGCTCAGGACACAACGGACATGACGAGGTTGGTACTAGGTGGGGATTGAACCAGGGACTCTCGGGTCACGCACGGCCACTCTCCCACTGCGCCACGCCGTCCCGTATATATATATATATATATATATATATATATATATATATATATATATATATATATATATATATATATATATATATATATATATATATATATATATATATATATATATATATATGTCTTAATAAGGTTATCCAAAAAATAGTGCTCGATACCGTAGTAGAGCGCAATATATGTATGTGTGGGGAAAAAAATCACAAGACTATTTCATCTCTACAGGCCTGTTTCATGAGGGGGGTACCCTCAATCGTCAGGAGATTTTAATGGGAGCATTCGCATACCATGGTTTATATAGGGCACAGAGTGGGTGGGTACAGGCTGGCCTGTAAGGTAATACGCAAGGACATTAACACATCCGACACATATGTAGGATTAACCGAGGGTGAATTCAAAACCAGATGGAACAACCACAAGGCTTCTTTCAGGAACAAAAACCTGCGAAATACCACAGAACAGCAAACACATTTGGGACCTCAAAGACAATAATGTTGAATATTCAATAACATGGCAAATTCTTGCATCCAGCACACCTTACAATAGTGGTAATAAAAGATGCAACCTATGCTTGAAAGAGAAACTGTTTATTATCTACCGTCCAGACCTGTCATCCCTCAACAAGCGCAGCGAAATTGTAACAACATGCCGCCATAGACGGAAACACCTCCTAGGTAACACATGAACCAATCACCACGCCCCTAGGCCAGCCTGTACCCACCCACTCTGTGCCCTATATAAACCATGGTATGCGAATGCTCCCATTAAAATCTCCTGACGATTGAGGGTACCCCCCTCATGAAACAGGCCTGTAGAGATGAAATAGTCTTGTGATTTTTTTCCCCACACATACATATATATATATATATATATATATATATATATATATATATATTCCTCACGCACTAATTGACTAAAAGAGTGCGCTCTTTCCGCACGCTCGGCCGACACTGCGGCGCGAGCATGATGATGTCACGTTATCGATAGGAAAATGCATTTTTAGACAATATGATTTGTCTGAGCGGCTAGGAGACCCTGAGAGTAAAAAGCAGTAGAAAATAGATTAGAAAGGACAAATTAAAAAAACTAACTTGAAACTTCCTGCAGGCTGGATTTTGGACGCAGGCGGGCCGTATACGGCCCCCAGGCTGTAGTTTGGGACCCCTAATCTAAACTTTACCGCTCTCAGGTATTTTTTTCTATACTTTTATTGTAATATTTTCAGAATGTGTTTGTTCTATTTTCCGTCAAAGTAAGACAAAGAAACCAATCGGAAGTTGTCTTTATTGTTTTGTTTTAATGCCATGATTTTAAGTCCGGCCTGCGTGTGTTTAGATTTTCCTCCATGCGGCCCCTGAGCTCAAATGAGTTGCACACCCCTGATGTACAGTATTACAATATATGTAACAGCTGCAGCAAAAAAAAAAAAGGGCAGCATAAAATAGAGAGTAGCTCCAGCAGAAAATAGACATCATAAACAAAGAGAGGTAGCTAACAGAAGCGGTCGGACAAATTAAAAACAAAACTTGAAACTTCCCGCGAGCCGGATTTTGGACGCCGGTGGGCCGTAGTTTGGGGACCCCTGATTTAAAAGATTATATTTAATGGTCAAGTCTTATTTGGAAAAAGTGGCAACATGCAACAAACGCTAGTTGTCCAGTGTTTGAGATAGTTTAAATGTATCATTTAAATTGTGTTTGTGGAGGGAGGTGTGGCCAGCGCGCTTGCAGGAGCAAAGGTCACCGCCTCTGTCTATGGTGCTGAGGACAAGCACCATTGGATAGGGGCGGGGCATGGGCTGATGGCGAGACACAGCTGGCAGGTGATTAGATTTCACAGGTGGTACGTGTTAATCTAATCATCATGTTATGATCCGCTGCCCGGATCATATTTCTGTTTACGTTTTCGAGGCACTTGTGTTTTCTGTTAGTTTTGTGCACCTGAGTTTGTTGCCATGGCTGCTTATTGTTTTCACCTGCCGCGTGTGTTTGCGGACACGCACCTGTTAGCCATCAATGACATTATTTAAGCCTGCCTTGCCAGTGGGTCGGTCTGGCTTCCTAGTTTGTTTTCGTGCAACAGATGACGACTTTTGTTCCTGCTCTGTACCTGCTAGCTTCCACAATAGCCCCCTTTAGTTTTTGTCTTAAGTGCCATGAGCACGTTTTTCTTTGTTCTGTCTAAATTATTCCTTAAATAAATCATTTTCCTACCTGCACGCTGTGTCTGAAGCCCGTCTGCATTCCTGGGAGAACAAACCCCGCATCACCATGCGAACCGGTCGTCACAGTAGGAAGCCAGCAAGAAAAAGTTCTCTCGCTGCGGGCATGACGGAGATGGACGAAGGTGCGTGGATGGTGTTGCGAGCGATGCAGGCGGAGAATCTTCGCTATTCCCCCTCGGAGCGCCAGGAGATGGTATGGGGACCTGGAGGTGTTCTGGTCCACTCTTAACCCGCTCGCATGCGTCAGCGAAGGCAAAAGTCTGACAAGAAGGCTTCGGCTCGCGAAAGAGACGAACAAATCCTGCAATTCTTCCCTCCGGAACACAGCCATCAACAAGCAGCCCAGGATTTCCATCCTGAAATGTTTGGTAATTATAATGATCACTTTTCCAAAGAGTTATCCGACTGGCCTGTCAATCACTGGAACTGCAGCTATGACGTCATCCCGTTGGCGCCCGGTAACGACACGCCCCCTGATGACGCGATCTTGTCTACTTCTGATGACATCATAGACAAATACATTTTTTTACATTCTGTTAATTCTTTCTGTCAGCCACTTCCTAATGACTTTAATTCTACAGTAAAACACTATCAGGACATTTTTGTTAAATATAAGTCTGGTCAGCTGAGATAGGCTCCAGCGCCCCCCGCGACCCCAAAGGGAATAAGCGGAAGGAAATGGATGGATGGATGGATAAGTCTGGTCAGTCCCAGTCACCTTCTAACTTTCACTGCTGGAGAGAAATCTGTGAGAAATTCTATGGACATTAAAGGGGATCATTATCACAATTTCAGAATTGTTAAAACCATTAAAAATCAGTTCCCAGTGGCTTATTATAATTTTCAAAGTTTTTTTCAAAATTTTACTCATCACGTAATATCCCTAAAAAAAGCTTCAAAGTGCCTGATTTTAACCACCCGTCCATTTTCCTGTGACGTCACATAGTGAAGCCAACACAAACAAACATGGCGGAAAGAACAGCAAGCTATAGCGACATTAGCTCGGATTCAGACTCGGATTTCAGCGGCTTAAGCGATTCAACAGATTACGAATGTATTGAAACGGATGGTTGTAGTGTGGAGGCAGGTAGCGAAAACGAAATTGAAGAAGAAACTGAAGCTATTGAGCCATATCGGTTTGAACCGTATGCAAGCGAAACCGACGAAAACGACACGACAGCCAGCGACACGGGAGAAAGCGAGGACGAATTCGGCGATCGCCTTCTAACCAACGATTGGTATGTGTTTGTTTGGCATTAAAGGAAACTAACAACTATGAACTAGGTTTACAGCATATGAAATACATTTGGCAACAACATGCACTTTGAGAGTGCAGACAGCCCAATTTTCATCAATTAATATATTCTGTAGACATACCCTCATGTCAGCAGGCCAGGAAAGCTAGGGTCAATATTCTTCTCTTGATCATCTTCGGTGGCATAAGGGACGGTGTGAGCCAAGACATCCAGGGGGTTTAGCTCGCTCGTCTGCGGGAACAAACTGCCGCCATTGCTTGCCGTGCTACCGAGGTCCTTTGTCCCTGAATTGCTCACACACTCCGGCAGATTCAATGGGGGTCTGGCGGCAGATTTCTTTGACTTTATCGTTGGAAATGCATCTGCTTTGAGTGTCGCAGGATATCCACACATTCTTGCCATCTCTGTCGTAGCATGGCTTTCGTCGGTAAAGTGTGCGGAACAAACGTTCAATTTCTTGCCACTTTCGCATCTTTGGGCCACTGGTGCAACTTGAATCCGTCCCTGTTCGTGTTGTTACACCCTCCGACAACACACCGACGAGGCATGATGTCTCCAAGGTACGGAAAACAGTCGAAAAAACGGAAAATAACGGAGCTGTTCTGACCCGGTGTTTGAGAAAATGGCGGATTGCTTCCCGATGCGACGTCATGTTGTGACGTCATCGCTCCGAGAGCGAATATTAGAAAGGCGTTTAATTCGCCAAAATTCACCCATTTAGAGTTCGGAAATCGGTTAAAAAAATAAATGGTCTTTTTTCTGCAACATCAAGGTATATATTGACGCTTACATAGGTCTGGTGATAATGTTCCCCTTTAAAACATTGTTAAAAACTGCAAGCTTGGCTCCTGTGCCGTGTATAATAGTGGAACGGCTAGGAAGCGACTTCCACAGTGTTTATTAAATATGCTAGAAGGCATTCGACCGTGTCCCTCGGGAAGTCCTGTGGGGAGTGCTCAGAGAGTATGGGGTTTCGGACTGTCTGATTGTGGCGGTCCGCTCCCTGTATGATCAGTGTCAGAGCTTGGTTCGCATTGCCGGCAGTAAGTCGGACACGTTTCCGGTGAGGGTTGGACTCCGCCAAGGCTGCCCTTTGTCACCGATTCTGTTCATAACTTTTATGGACAGAATTTCTAGGCGCAGTCAAGGCGTTGAGGGGATCCGGTTTGGTGGCTGCAGGATTAGGTCTCTGCTTTTTGCAAATGATTTGGTCCTGATGGCTTCATCTGGCCAGGATCTTCAGCTCTCACTGGATCGGTTCGCAGCTGAGTGTGAAGCGACTGGGATGAGAATCAGCACCTCCAAGTCCGAGTCCATGGTTCTCGCCCGGAAAAGGGTGGAGTGCCATCTCCGGGTTGGGGAGGAGATCTTGCCCCAAGTGGAGGAGTTCAAGTACCTCGGAGTCTTGTTCACGAGTGAGGGAAGAGTGGATCGTGAGATCGACAGGCGGATCGGTGCGGCGTCTTCAGTAATGCGGACGCTGTATCGATCCGTTGTGGTGAAGAAGGAGCTGAGCCGGAAGGCAAAGCTCTCAATTTACCGGTCGATCTACGTTCCCATCCTCACCTATGGTCATGAGCTTTGGGTTATGACCGAAAGGACAAGATCACGGGTACAAGCGGCCGAAATGAGTTTCCTCCGCCGGGTGGCGGGGCTCTCCCTTAGAGATAGGGTGAGAAGCTCTGTCATCCGGGGGGAGCTCAAAGTAAAGCCGCTGCTCCTCCGCATCGAGAGGAGCCAGATGAGGTGGTTCGGGCATCTGGTCAGGATGCCACCCGAGCGCCTCCCTAAGGAGGTGTTTAGGGCATGTCCGACCGGTAGGAGGCCACGAGGAAGACCCAGGACACGTTGGGAAGACTATGTCTCCCGGCTGGAGCTGGACGAAGTGGCTGGGGAGAGGGAAGTCTGGGCTTCCCTGCTTAGGCTGCTGCCCCCGCGACCCGACCTCGGATAAGCGGAAGAAGATGGATGGATGGATGGATCAATTTATAGGACACTTTGCCTGATAAGAAAAATATTTATTGTACAATTAATATCGTCACACATTTTTATATCCTGGGTGGCAAAAAGCATCCTTTCCAGAGGAGGCTAAAAGTAAACACACTCCAATCCTCTCTCTAATGAGTATGTGCCAAGATAATAATTTCTATCTTTTATTCATGCAGCTGCTTGGTGTGTGCGTTGCACCACTCCCAAAACATGAGCCCATCGCGTGGTCCCTATCCATCACACTCTCGTTACAGCAACACCGTAAATGCCAAGCAATGCCAGCAGCCGTACCCGAGGGCCCAATCCACGTCGCTTCCAGATCATGTTACTGCCAGGTCCACTAATGTGTGGGCATGATTGCCACTATATTGCTGTGTCAATATGTCCTGGGTGTGTTTTATTGTGATGCTGCAAAGTGCAGACGGGTACACAACAACGCTTCCAGGCTGCGGGAGTCCTCCAGGGATTGTAATGCCGTCTTTGACCACTCGTGATATTTCATTTTGGGGTATCTACTTCTTATTATTTGCATGCCAGCAAGCATCTGATGGACATTTGCACAATGGAATGATGGAATATGCACACAATCGGCATGCTTTGGGTCTGTAAATCAAAAGCAAAAGATGATGCATCCTCTGTGCCGCATGTTCTTCATAGCTGTGGTCTCTATAAAAGCTCTCTAAAAGCAATGAAACATGTTGTGATGCTTATCTTTCCTGGCTGCAAGAGGTTAGTGTTCGTCTTCCAAGGCCACATCACAACAAATATTGTTTTTCTTGGCGCACCGAGTGGAGTGTAAAGGAAGTGAGAAAAAAACAGGAGACAAAAGTTTGTTGTCTACTTTTCACATTCTCTAAGTAAGGATGGGGAATCGAAAACCAGTTCTAGCTCAGTACCGGTTTCTCAGTGTATCAATTACTTCGAATCGCTTGCCATTTTTTCAAATGGTTCCCAGCAACATGGCGCCCAGGTCGCGGAAACACTCCAAAGTTTGTCTATATTTTACAAGAAAAGATTACAACAGCGCTATTTGTAATACTTGCAAGTCTGCTATTTCATCAAAAGGAGGACATATGAGCAATAGTATTTGGAATCGATGAGATTGTTCCAGTTCAGTTTTTATTTTTTTTTATTGTTTTATTTTTTTTTTGTCCTGTCCAGCTACTCAGGCAAATCATATAGTTGATGTACCGTATTTTCCGCACTATAAGGCGCACCTAAAAACCACACATTTTCTCAAAAGCTGACAGTGCGCCTTATAACCCGGTGCGCTTTATTACGATTCATTTTCATAAAGTTTCGATCTCGCAACTTCGGTAAACAGCCGCCATCTTTTTTCCCGGTAGAACAGGAAGCGCTTCTTCTTCTACGCAAGCAACCGCCAAGGAAAGCACCCGCCCCCATAGAACAGGAAGCGCTTCTTCTTCTACTGTAAGCAACCACCCGCCCCCGGAAGAAGAAGAAAAAACGCGCGGATATCACCGTACGTTTCATTTCCTGTTTACATCTGTAAAGACCACAAAATGGCTCCTACTAAGCGACAAGGATCCGGTTCATAAAAAGACGCAATCTCTCCATCCGCACACGGATTACTACCGTATTTCACAGCAACTGATATTCCTGTGAACCGCACTGTGGAACGGGAGCACGTACGGTGAATATTCGCACCACAGGGAATGAGAAGTCATCCTTCACTGTGGTTCTAGCTTGCCATGCTAACTTCCACCCATGGTGATATTCAAAAGGAAGACCTTGCCAAAAGAGACCTTTCCAGCCGGCGTCATCATAAAAGCTAACTCGAAGGGATGGATGGATGAAGAAAAGATGAGCGAGTGGTTAAGGGAAGTTTACGCGAAGAGGCCGGGTGGCTTTTTTCACACAGCTCCGAAGGCGAACACACCTTCACTAAGACGGGCAGACAGCGCCGGACGACATACGCCAACATTTGCCAGTGGATCGTAAATGCCTGGGCAGATATTTCGGTCACAACTGTGGTCCGAGCTTTCCGGAAGGCAGGATTCACAGAACTACTGGACAACAACAGCGACACTGACTCCGATGACTTCTACGAGACGGAACCGGCCATTTTGCATCCCACGCTTGCGCAACTTTTCAATTCGGACACCGAAGACGAAGAATTCGAAGGATTTACGAATGAAGAATAACTTCAGAAGGTGAGCGCTATGTTTATTTTGTGTGTTGTGACATTAACGTTCGAGCAACATTATGTTGCTATTGCTCTACACCATTTTGAATTTTACTATGTTTGTGATTGCACATTTGCGTACATTTTGGGACAGAGTTGTTAGAACGCTGGTTTTCAATATATTATTAAAGTTTGACTGAACTATCTGACTGTTTTTTTGACATTCCCTTTAGCGCAGCGTAGGCGCGGCTTATAATCCGGGGCGGTTTATTGGTGGACAAAGTTATGAAATATGTAATTCATTGAAGGTGCGGCTAATAATCCGGTGCGCCTTATAGTGCGGAAAATACGGTAGATGCCCATATCGGCTGTACAAATTTACTTTACAAAAGAGATGTGTGGGATACTTCTCTTGTTGCCTTATTTATATTTGACTTTATTAAATGTTTTTATATTATTATTTGGTGCAGCAGGAGGGAATAGAAAGAGAAAAAAAAGGAAGACAGAGGGGGAAATTGCGGGGACAAGAGGGGGATAAAAACAACAGCAAACACAACAACAACCGAACAACATCAGCAAATAGGATATGTACAAATATGATGGTAAAAGTGATAGCAAAGAAGCAGTTAGTGAAATAAATATTAATAACACAGAAATGACAATGAGCATTATTACACTACAAATGGAGCAATACAAATACCAATAGAAATAGCACTGTTGATAATGAATAATGACAATAATTACCTCTATTATCAACAATACAATGTCAAATGCAACAGTACTTATATGTAATGATAACTACAAATACAAAAGAAAGCATATAAATGGAGGAGAAAAAAGGAGAAGCGAACTGTATTAACCTTGTAGATTGTTATAGTAACAATAGGTTAAGCTTTGTCAGTGTGCCATGTGTTACCCAGTTTCCCATAGGGCAACAACGTTAATATATGTTTGATAAAACGTGATTATATACTTGAGTGTATGTATGTATATGTACTTGTATATGTACAGTATGTGTATATGCATGTTTGTACAGTGAATGTATATGTACAGTACGTGTATATGATGTGTATATGTATGTTTGTACAGTGAATGTCCGTCTGGATGTATGAACTTTGAGTGTGTAGGTATGTACTGTATTTGTGTATGTTCAGTTCAGTTTCTACTTTCAATTCTGCTTAACGATTCGGTTCTTAATCGATTCTCTTATCGAGTCTTATTTGGAAAACAAAGAGAACAAAAACGTGGATGAGGATCAATTTTGTTTAGTTCAGAGGTAACGTGACCTTACAAAACCATCGGTGAGTCTTAAAAGCTACATCGCAAAAAATGTATATATTTTATTGAAAATAAATATGACAAATATTCTTCTGTAGAATTTAACAAAATAAAACAAGAATCTAACATTTTTACAATCTGTAATCCAAAATCATCAAATTTATAACAAATAAAGGCTTGCCATAGCTCACTTTGAATGTAATGAGTTAATATCACATTTACTTAATGTGTAATTTTTTACATATGATTTATGTTGTTAAATTCTAAAGAAGATATATTTATTTTCAAAAAAGTTATGTTTTTTTCTTATACCATGTGTCTTTTAAAATCTACCTGTAGGCTTTGTAAGGTCATGTTACCTCTAAACTAAACAACATTGATACTGATCCACCTTTTTGGTGGTGTTCCTGGGATTAAAGGCCTCACCTGACATCACATGGACAAAGATAAGACCTTCCGGAGGAAATTTCTGTGGTCAGATGAAACAAATAATGTAGTTGTTTGGCCACAATACCGAGCAATATGTTTGGAGGAGAAAAGGTGAGGCCTTTAATCCCAGGAACACCACGCCTACTGTCAAGCATGGTAGTGGTAATATTATGCTCTGGGCCTGTTTTGAGGCCAATGGAACTGATGCTTTACAGAGAGTAAATGGGACAATGAAAAAGGAGGATTACCTCAAAATTCTTCAGGACAACCTAAAACCATCAGCCAGAAAGTTGGGTTTTGGGCACAGTTGGGTGTTCCAACAGGACAATGACCCCAAAGACACGTCAAAAGTGGGAAAGGAATGGCTAAATCAGGGTAGAATTAAGATATTAGAATGGCTTTACCAAAGTCCCAAATTCAACCAGAAGCTTGCCAGAAGCTTGTGGATGGCTACCAAAAGTGCCTTATTACAGTGAAACTTGACAAGGGACATGTAACCAAATATTAACATTGCTGTATGTATACTTTTGACCCAGCAGATTTGGTCACATTTTCAGTAGACCCATCATAAATTCATAAAAGAACCAAACTTCATGAATGTTTTTTGTGACCAACAAGTATGTGCTCCAATCACTCTATTACAAAAAAATAAGAGTTGCAGAAATTACTGGAAACTCAAGACAGCCATGACATTATGTTCCTTACAAGTGTATGTAAACTTTTGACCACGACTGTAAGTGCACACATTCATACACATACTACTACCAGGTGGGGATAATGAACAACAAATTAATGATTGAAGTGACATGCTTGCAATCCTACAATACCCCGTTTGTCGACAACGAGACTACAACCATGGAAGCACAACTAATCTCTTTATTAACCAACAATAACACAATCCGGTGAAAATATTCAACAGTTTCCGTCCAACAAGAGCAAACAAACACAGCTGAGCTGATGCTGCTCTATCTGGATCTCTCGCTGACGTAACACATCACTTAGCAACAGACACTGCTTTTTAAGGGCACACGCTGCGCTATCACTTAACGTCTTTCAACTGCATATGCCAGATATTTTCAGGGTTTTTTTTAAGTAACGCAAAAATTACTAATAATTAATTACATTTATTAAAGAGTACTTCCGTGACTAATTCAATTACTTTTATGGCAAAGTAATAAGTAACTATAATGAATTACTTTAAGAAGTAATTTTTAAAAAACTGTATATAACTGGCAACATTTAAATTGTACTTTATTTTGGAAGCAGATTTCCACTCAGTGTGATCATTGTCTTTTTGCTATTTTGTCGTAATTTGTCATTTAATATCAATCAACCAATCAATGTTTACTGATATAGGCCCAAATCACGAGTGTCTCAAAGGGCTGCACAAGCCACAACGACATCCTCGGCTCAGATCCCACATCAATAGAGGCATTGTATCTGAGTTGAACAGTTATGCAAATACTGAGAGTTTAAGCAAATATTGTTTCACCCTTTAGTAAGCTCCTCAAAATCTGAAGGCAAACTACCTCGAGCTACTGGTTGGAAACCCGTGTATTAGGCACAATAAATGACACAAAACCACCCTTCCTCTTGACTCCTGTATTAAATCCTACCACTTGGGCAGAACATTACTACATTCTCACATTCAAGCAAGAAACACTGTGGAGCGCACCTTTCCACGTGTAGCTGTACTAATAGCCCAGAAAAGTTGTGTGCTGCATGTTCAACAACATAGTAAAACACCAGCTTTTTCAAAAATTCATGAAAATAGAAAAAGATGAGGGAAAAAATATATTTTTGTTTTAATATGGTTTCTGTAGGAGGACAACATGACACGAACCTCCCTAATTGTTAGAAATCCCACTGTTTATATTAAACATGCTTCACTGATGAGAGTATTTGGCGAGCGCTGTTTTGTCCTACTAACTTTGGCGGTCCTTGAACTCACCGTAGTTTGTTTACATGTACAACTTTCTCCGACCCTGCCAGAGAAAGACGTGTTTTATGCCACTCCTTCTTTGTCTCATTTTGTCCACCAAACTTTGTATGCTGTGTGTGAATGCACAAAGGTGAGCTTTGTTGATGTTATTGACTTGTTGGAGTGCTAATCAGGCATATTTGGTCAGTGCATGACTGCAAGCTAATCGATGCTAAGATGCTATTTATGCTAGCTATATGTACAAACCCCGTTTCCATATGAGTTGGGAAATTGTGTTAGATGTAAATATAAACGAAATACAATGATTTGCAAATCATTTTCAACCCATATTCAGTTGAATATGCTACAAAGACAACATATTTGATGTTCAAACTGATAAACATTTTTTTTTTGCAAATAATCATTAACTTTAGAATTTGATGCCAGCAACACGTGACAAAGAAGTTGGGAAAGGTGGCAATAAATACTGATAAAGTTGAGGAATGCTCATCAAACACTTATTTGGAACATCCCACAGGTGTGCAGGCAAATTGGGAACAGGTGGGTGCCATGATTGGGTATAAAAGTAGATTCCATGAAATGCTCAGTCATTCACAAACAAGGATGGGGCGAGGGTCACCACTTTGTCAACAAATGCGTGAGCAAATTGTTGAACAGTTTAAGAAAAACCTTTCTCAACCAGCTATTGCAAGGAATTTAGGGATTTCACCATCTACGGTCTGTAATATCATCAAAGGGTTCAGAGAATCTGGAGAAATCACTGCACGTAAGCAGCTAAGCCCGTGACCTTCGATCCCTCAGGCTGTACTGCATCAACAAGCGACATCAGTGTGTAAAGGATATCACCACATGGGCTCAGGAACACTTCAGAAACCCACTGTCAGTAACTACAGTTGGTCGCTACACTCTGTATCTAAGATGGACTGATACAAAGTGGAAAAGTGTCCTGTGGTCTGACGGGTCACATTTCAAATTGTTTTTGGAAACTGTGGACGTCGTGTCCTCCGGACCAAAGAGGAAAAGAACCATCCAGATTGTTATAGGCGCAAAGTGTAAAAGCCAGCATCTGTGATAGTATGGGGTGTATTAGTGCCCAAGGCATGGGTAACTTACACATCTGTGAAGGCATCATTAATGCTGAAAGGTACATACAGGTTTTGGAGCAACATATGTTGCCATCCAAGCAACGTTACCATGGACGCCCCTGCTTATTTCAGCAAGACAATGCCAAGCCACGTGTTACATCAATGTGGCTTCATAGTAAAAGAGTGCGGGTACTAGACTGCCCTGCCTGTAGTCCAGACCTGTCTCCCATTGAAAATGTGTGGCAAATACCACAACGGAGACACCCTGACTGTTGAACAACTTAAGCTGTACATCAAGCAAGAATGGGAAAGAATTCCACCTGAGAAGCTTAAAAAATGTGTCTCCTCAGTTCCCAAACGTTTACTGAGTGTTGTTAAAAGGAAAGGCCATGTAACACAGTGGTGAATATGCCCTTTCCCAACTATTTTGGCACATGTTGCAGCCATGAAATTCTAAGTTAATTATTTTTTGCAAAAGAAAAATAAAGTTTATGAGTTTGAACATCAAATATCTTGTCTTTGTATTGCATTCATGTGAATATGGGTTGAAAAGGATTTGCAAATTATTGTATTCCGTTTATATTTACATCCATCCATCCATCCATCCTCCTCCGCTTATCCGAGGTCGGGTCGCGGGGGCAGCAGCCTAAGCAGGGAAGCCCAGACTTCCCTCTCCCCAGCCACTTCGTCCAGCTCCTCCCGGGGGATCCCGAGGCGTTCCCAGGCCAGCCGGGAGACATAGTCTTCCCAACGTGTCCTGGGTCTTCCTCGTGGCCTCCTACCGGTCGGACATGCCCTAAACACCTCCTTAGGGAGGCGCTCGGGTGGCATCCTGACCAGATGCCCGAACCACCTCATCTGGCTCCTCTCGATGTGGAGGAGCAGCGGCTTTACTTTGAGCTCCTCCCGGATGACAGAGCTTCTCACCCTATCTCTAAGGGAGAGCCCCGCCACCCGGCGGAGGAAACTCATTTCGGCCGCTTGTACCCGTGATCTTGTCCTTTCGGTCATAACCCAAAGCTCTTGACCATAGGTGAGGATGGGAACGTAGATCGACCGGTAAATTGAGAGCTTTGCCTTCCGGCTCAGCTCCTTCTTCACCACAACGGATCGATACAGCGTCCGCATTACTGAAGACGCCGCACCGATCCGCCTGTCGATCTCACGATCCACTCTTCCCTCACTCGTGAACAAGACTCCGAGGTACTTGAACTCCTCCACTTGGGGCAAGATCTCCTCCCCAACCCGGAGATGGCACTCCACCCTTTTCCGGGCGAGAACCATGGACTCGGACTTGGAGGTGCTGATTCTCATCCCAGTCGCTTCACACTCAGCTGCGAACCGATCCAGTGAGAGCTGAAGATCCTGGCCAGATGAAGCCATCAGGACCAAATCATCTGCAAAAAGCAGAGACCTAATCCTGCAGCCACCAAACCGGATCCCCTCAACGCCTTGACTGCGCCTAGAAATTCTGTCCATAAAGGTTATGAACAGAATCGGTGACAAAGGGCAGCCTTGGCGGAGTCCAACCCTCACCGGAAACGTGTCCGACTTACTGCCGGCAATGCGAACCAAGCTCTGACACTGATCATACAGGGAGCGGACTGCCACAATCAGACAGTCCGAAACCCCATACTCTCTGAGCACTCCCCACAGGACTTCCCGAGGGACACGGTCGAATGCCTTCTCCAAGTCCACAAAGCACATGTAGACTGGTTGGGCAAACTCCCATGCACCCTCAAGGACCCTGCCGAGAGTATAGAGCTGGTCCACAGTTCCACGACCAGGACGAAAACCACACTGTTCCTCCTGAATCCGAGGTTCGACTATCCGGCGTAGCCTCCTCTCCAGTACACCTGAATAGACCTTACCGGGAAGGCTGAGGAGTGTGATCCCACGATAGTTAGAACACACCCTCCGGTTCCCCTTTTTAAAGAGAGGAACCACCACCCCGGTCTGCCAATCCAGAGGTACTGCCCCCGATGTCCACGCGATGCTGCAGAGTCTTGTCAACCAAGACAGCCCTACAGCATCCAGAGCCTTAAGGAACTCCGGGCGGATCTCATCTACCCCCGGGGCCTTGCCACCGAGGAGCTTTTTAACTACCTCAGCAACCTCAGCCCCAGAAATAGGAGAGCCCACCACAGATTCCTCAGGCACTGCTTCCTCATAGGAAGACGTGTTGGTGGGATTGAGGAGGTCTTCGAAGTATTCCCTCCACCGATCCACAACTTCCGCAGTCGAGGTCAGCAGAACACCATCTGCACCATACACGGTGTTGGCACTGCACTGCTTCCCCTTCCTGAGGCGGTGGATGGTGGTCCAGAATCGCTTCGAAGCCGTCCGGAAGTCGTTTTCCATGGCTTCCCCGAACTCCTCCCATGTCCGAGTTTTTGCCTCCGCGACCGCTGAAGCCGCACACCGCTTGGCCTGTCGGTACCTGTCCGCTGCCTCAGGAGTCCCATGAGCCAAAAGAACCCGATAGGACTCCTTCTTCAGCTTGACGGCATCCCTCACCGCCGGTGTCCACCAACGGGTTCTAGGATTACCGCCACGACAAGCACCAACTACCTTGCGGCCACAGCTCCAATCAGCCGCCTCGACAGTAGAGGTGCGGAACATGGTCCACTCGGACTCAATGTCCAGCACCTCCCTCGTGACATGTTCAAAGTTCTTCCGGAGGTGGGAATTGAAACCCTCTCTGACAGGAGACTCTGCCAGACGTTCCCAGCAAACCCTCACAATGCGTTTGGGCCTGCCAGGTCTGTCCGGCATCCTCCCCCACCATCGCAGCCAACTCACCACCAGGTGGTGATCGGTAGAAAGCTCCGCCCCTCTCTTCACCCGAGTGTCCAAAACATGAGGCCGCAAATCCGATGACACAACTACAAAGTCGATCATAGAACTGCGGCCTAGGGTGTCCTGGTGCCAAGTGCACATATGGACACCCTTATGCTTGAACATGGTGTTCGTTATGGACAATCCGTGACGGGCACAAAAGTCCAATAACAAAACACCACTTGGGTTCAGATCCGGGCGGCCATTCTTCCCAATCACGCCTCTCCAGGTTTCACTGTCGTTGCCAATATGAGCGTTGAAGTCCCCCAGTAGAACGAGGGAATCACCCGGGGGAGCACTCTCAAGTACTCCCTCGAGTGAATCCAAAAAGGGTGGGTACTCTGAGCTGCTGTTTGGCGCGTAAGCGCAAACCACAGTCAGGACCCGTTCCCCCACCCGAAGGCGGAGGGAAGCTACCCTCTCGTCCACCGGGTTGAACTCCAACATGCAGGCTCTGAGCCGGGGGGCAACAAGAATTGCCACCCCAGCCCGTCGCCTCTCACTGCTGGCAACGCCAGAGTGGAAGAGAGTCCAGACCCTCTCGAGAGAACTGGTTCCAGAGCCCTTGCTGTGCGTCGAGGTGAGTCCGACTATATCCAACCGGAACTTCTCTACCTCGCGCACTAGCTCAGGCTCCTTCCCCCCCAGCGAGGTGACGTTCCACGTCCCAAGAGCTAGCTTCTGTAGCCGAGGATCGGACCGCCAAGTGCCCTGCCTTCGGCTACCGCCCAGCTCACATTGCACCCGACCTCTATGGCCCCTGCTATGGGTGGTGAGCCCATTGGAGGGGGGACCCACGTTGCCTCTTCGGGCTGTGCCCGGCCGGGCCCCATGGGGACAGGCCCGGCCACCAGGCGCTCGCCATCGTGCCCCAACTCCGGGCCTGGCTCCGGAGGGGGGCCCCGGTGACCCGCGTCCGGGCGAGGGAAATCTGAGTCTCGGTTCTTGCATTTCCATTTATATTTACATCGAACACAATTTCCCAACTCATATGGAAACGGGGTTTGTACATATTGCATCATTATGTCTCATTTGTAGGTATATTTGAGCTCATTTAATTTCCTATGTCCTCTGTGTATCTAATTTATGTCTGCATTTCTCTTGACACATTATCTGTATGTAATATTGGCTGCATTTCTGATATTAGTTTGTGTGCCTTGTTGTTCCAGATTACAGCAAATGTTACACAGCTTGCCTAGATTGTTATAAATCCATTCAAAGAAGACAGCCCGCCATTTCCTTTAACTTGGACACACACATCTATACCTGTCATTTAGAGGAGTTATCTCACCCCCTGAGAAGATTAACTAATGTGTTACTAATGTTTTCCAATGTTGAAAAATGTGTAGAATAAATATTACATTTCAACATTTCTGTCAATGAATATTTGTGTCACATAGTAATTTTGATAGTAGGCTAATATAACTAATATAGACACGTGTATCATTTGTTGACTTCATTATAACACTTATAGAAGAATTTTAATGTTTTGCGGCTCCAGACAGAATTTTTTTTTGTATTTTTGGTCCAATATGGCTCTTTCAACATTTTGGGGGGGAAATGTCTGTTGGTAACAGCTGGTAGTATACGCAAAATCTTCATTCAAATTGGCCCGTCTGCATCACTTTTGCACTTGTTATTAATTGTACACGCAGTCTCAGTAAATCCCACGCAACACGCCCACTAATAGTAGGCCTGCGTGCAATTTCTTGCGTTACGCACACTAACCCATACTTTTTTATCAGTAGGTAAAGTAATCGATATAGTATGTCCATTTCATCTTGATGGATATTTTGTGCTGCCAAAAAAATGCCACTGTTTTCTTCCAATGACTTGAATAGTCAGAGTTCTACTTGGAAAATGGAAATTTTGCGGTTCAATAATGTAAATAACGCTTTTTTTCCTCAAATAACTGATGATGATGTAACCCCGTTGCTGAAACAGCGATTTGAGTGAAATAGGACTCCAAAAATGCATTCAGGAGTTTAATCAAGAAAGGCGCTCAAAGACGATAAGCGCTTTACAAAAGTGCTGCCATTTTCTTTTCCTGCACTTAGTTTCTCTTACATCGGCATGACTCCTATTGTGTCTGCTCTTTCCAATGTCACCTTACTTTGCTCTAATTCAGGGGTGTCAAAAGTACGGCCCGCAGGCTCAACAGGATTTATCCGTCCCGTGGGATGAGTTTGCTAGGTATAAAAATGAGCCGAAATGTTTGAATGAAAGAAACAGCAGTTCTAAATGTGTCCACTAGATGCCGCAATAGCAATTCTTTGTATCTTTGTAGATGATGCTACATATGTAAAAAAAAAAATAAACATCATGATGTTAGTGCACCAGTCGAGGAAAATTAGCAAACTACGTAAATAACTAGGGATGTCCGATAATGGCTTTTTGCCGATATCCGATATTCCGATATTGTCCAACTCTTTAATTGTCAAAACTTGGTCCTGGGGGTTTGTTTTTCCGGAAGGCAACGGAAAATTGGCGCGGGCAAGACGTGAGTGTGAGTACATGTTTAATATGTAAACTCAAAAAGCTCAAAAAGGTATAAACAAAAGGCGCTCACAGCGGAGGTAAAACAACTTGCCTATGAAAACAAAAGGCGCGCACAAAGACGGAAAACTATGAACAAGAAACAAAAACTTACTTGGCATGGAACTGTGAACATGACATGAAGAAAAGTGATCATAAAGTGTGCAGAGCATAAATGTGATGTCGCCAGGCTGACCAATAGAAAATGAAAAGCTTGAATAACACAGACATTATTAACAACAGGTGCGTGGCTCAAAACGTGAAACAGGTGCGTGACATGACAGGTGAAAACTAATGGGTTGCTATGGAAACAAAACAAGGGAGTGAACAACCAGGAACTAAGAAAGTGTCCAAAAAACAAACAGCACATGGCCAAACAAAAACATGATCAACACAGACATGACATTAATTACCGATACCGATATCAACCGATACCGATATCAACCGATATATGCAGTCGTGGAATTAACACATTACTATGCCTAATTTGGACAACCAGGTATGGTGAAGATAAGGTACCTTTAAAAAAAAAAAATTAAATAAGATAAATAAATTAAAAACATTTTCTTGAATAAAAAAGAAAGTAAAACAATATAAAAACGGTTACATAGAAACGAGTAATTAATGAAAATTAGTAAAATGAACTGTTAAAGGTTAGTACTATTAGTGGACCAGCAGCACGCACAATCATGTGTGCTTACGGACTGTATCCCTTGCAGACTGTATTGATATATATTGATATATAATGTAGGAACCAGAATATTAATAACAGAAAGAAGCAACCCTTTTGTGTGAATGAGTGTAAATGGGGGAGGGAGGTTTTTTGGGTTGGTGTACTAATTGTAAGTGAATCTTGTGTTTTTTATGTTGATTTAATAAAAATAAAAAATAAAAAAAACATCTATATAAATAACATCCTGTAATTTGATTGTGATATGTGTAGAGGTTGCCCTCTAGTGGGTTCTTCGGACCACCACACATTGCCAGGAGAGCCCGGAATTCAGGGTAAAACACTGTTTTATTTTCATCAGATAGTGCAAGTCTTTTGCTTTCCAGCAAACTGTCTTTTCTGTGTCTATCTCTCTCTCTCTCTCTCTCTGGCTCCCACTCCAGCTCCAACTACTTGTCTCATCCCGGCCGCTGCTAATAAAGGCGACAGGCGATTAGAAAACAAGGCCCACCCGGGCCATCTACTCACCTGTTGCTGTCTTCGAGGCCGGTCCTGGCACAGCCCGTTCCGCGGCAGGCCCGCAGACCACGCCCCCCTCCACAATATTGTTTTTTTATCTTGATAGATTGAAAATTAACACCAATGAGTTGACTGATGAACATTATCACATAATTTATTCAGAAAGTGTAAATAACGACAAATAAAGATAGAATACTATTAACCGCAACATGTAAGTGTAAAAAAAAAAAAAACATTATTTTTTCAAACAAAGAAAACTATCTAAAGTTGTCTTTATTTTTAAGTTATCGTGCCGTGATTTTACCAGTCCGGCCTACCTGGGAGTAGATTTTTCTCCATTTGGCCCCCGATCTAAAATGAGTTTGACACCCCTGCTCTAATTCAACTGTTATGATCCGTCTCCATTAGGTAGTAATATTTGCTCGCTCCTCGCTCCTCGCCCCTCAGTTCACAGGTTAGGTCCTCCCACCAGAAATTCCATCAAGGAGGATGGAGGAGGAAGAAGTGTTTGGAGAAATGAGACTTCCTTCGCTGCATGCAGTCATTTAATGGAGACGTCAATCAAAGATGACATTTATGACAACACTGTCGCCTAATGTTGTTACACTGAGTGCAACATACCGTATTGTAAGGAGGAAAAAGATATATCACAATGAAAATATCAGTGGTTCATTTTTTACCACTTCTTTGTGGAGCTTCTTCGCTCCACGCTCATCCGGTGCGTTTAAGATATTTGAGACAATACGGCAGCGTGAGACTGACTTCAGGGTCGCAGCCGAAGCGTGGAGGAAGGCGTAGTGATTAATACAAGTCATCCACGTGATCCCAGTTACTTTTCCCATCACTTCGCTTCTGCTGTTTTACTGCCATTTCCTTGACTTTGTGGACTATTTGCACACATACGGTTACATTCTGGGTTGGTCTTGAACCGCAAGATGCAGAGACGGCAGGCGCAGGTCAAAATACCGTATTTTCCGCACTATAAGGCGCACCGGATTATTAGCCGCACCTTCAATGAATTACATATTTCATAACTTTGTCCACCAATAAGCCGCCCCGGATTATAAGCCGCGCCTACGCTGCGCTAAAGGGAATGTCAAAAAAAACAGTCAGATAGTTCAGTCAAACTTTAATAATATATTGAAAACCAGCGTTCTAACAACTCTGTCCCAAAATGTACGCAAATGTGCAATCACAAACATAGTAAAATTCAAAATGGTGTAGAGCAATAGCAACATAATGTTGCTCGAACGTTAATGTCACAACACACAAAATAAACATAGCGCTCACCTTCTGAAGTTATTCTTCATTCGTAAATCCTTCGAATTCTTCGTCTTCGGTGTCCGAATTGAAAAGTTGCGCAAGCGTGGGTTCCAAAATGGCCGGCTCCGTCTCTTCGAAGTCATCGGAGTCAGTGTCGCTGTTGTTGTCCAGTAGTTCTGTGAATCCTGCCTTCCGGAAAGCTCGGACCACAGTTGTGACCGAAATATCTGCCCAGGCATTTACGATCCACTGGCAAATGTTGGCGTATGTCGTCCGGCGCTGTCTGCCCGTCTTAGTGAAGGTGTGTTCGCCTTCGGAGCTGTGTGAAAAAAGCCACCCGGCCTCTTCGCGTAAACTTCCCTTAACCACTCGCTCATCTTTTCTTCATCCATCCATCCCTTCGAGTTAGCTTTTATGATGACGCCGGCTGGAAAGGTCTCTTTTGGCAAGGTCTTCCTTTTGAATATCACCATGGGTGGAAGTTAGCATGGCAAGCTAGAACCACAGTGAAGGATGACTTCTCATTCCCTGTGGTGCGAATATTCACCGTACGTGCTCCCGTTCCACAGTGCGGTTCACAGGAATATCAGTTGCTGTGAAATACGGTAGTAATCCGTGTGCGGATGGAGAGATTGCGTCTTTTTATGAACCGGATCCTTGTCGCTTAGTAGGAGCCATTTTGTGGTCTTTACAGATGTAAACAGGAAATGAAACGTACGGTGATATCCGCGCGTTTTTTCTTCTTCTTCCGGGGGCGGGTGGTTGCTTACAGTAGAAGAAGAAGCGCTTCCTGTTCTATGGGGGCGGGTGCTTTCCTTGGCGGTTGCTTGCGTAGAAGAAGAAGCGCTTCCTGTTCTACCGGGAAAAAAGATGGCGGCTGTTTACCGAAGTTGCGAGATCGAAACTTTATGAAAATGAATCGTAATAAAGCGCACCGGGTTATAAGGCGCACTGTCAGCTTTAGAGAAAATTTGTGGTTTTTAGGTGCGCCTTATAGTGCGGAAAATACGGTATGTTTGTGTCAAAAAACAAAGAAATAGTGCAGCAGGAGAGTGTACGGGAAGCATAAACACTTGAAAGAGAGAACACACAAAAGCAAAAGATCACAAGAAGCCTGCTGATGCAGGTGAGTATCCAAATTACATACTGGAGGCAGGTGCCAAAGCCAGAAGTAAAAATTGCAGGAAACAAAAGCAAGCAGAAGGTAAAAAGAAAAATAAAGGCGCGAGTCAGGAAAAAATATAGAATATAGGAGGCTAACAATAATGTCCAAACTGTCATGTGGGATTATTACAGAGACGTTATTATTATTTCTATTGTGCAAAAACAATAACACAATAGAATAGGTTCCTCACTTACTTAATTGCCCAGGTTAAGGACTTCAAAAGTTTGTACCTAATGGTAAAATAAATATCCTGACTTCCTGCTTTAAACAGATTGATAGATAGACAGATAAATAAACTTTAGCAATCATCTAAAAATTAGTTTCACCTTTATTTTTCCAGGGTAAAATCATTAAGAAGAGATTCTCATTTGTAATTCGACCTACCAAAGAGGTTCCATTTACATGTTAGAGATGTTGAAGTGTGATGACAATGCGTCATCGTTTCTCATTTACCAAAATTACCACTATAGATCGCTCTCAACAGTTCACACAACAGTTCACGCCAACTAAGGCCCCCTTTACACTAAACCGGATAAGATTATCCAGGGTGAATCCCACCTAACCTTATCCGTGTCCACACACGACAATGCCACCGTTTAAGACCCCCTCCCCCCTCCGTCCGCGACCTAGTACGCATGCGTGGAAAATGGGCACGTCATAGTCACCTCCAGTGTTGCTTTGTGTGCAAGTTCTTAAATTAAATTTAACTTATCTGAACAATATCCAGTGTTGTGGTATTTCAATTACCGTATTTTTCGGACTATAAGTCACAGGTTTTTTCATAGTTTGGCCGGGGGTGCGACTTATACTCTGGAGCGACTTATGTGTGAAATTATTAACACATTTCCGTAAAATATCAAATAATAATATTTAGCTCATTTACGTAAGAGACTAGACGTATAAGATTTCATGGGATTTAGCGATTAGGAGTGACAGATTGTTTGGTAAACGTATAGCATGTTCTATATGTTATAGTTATTTGAATGCCTCTTACCATAATATGTTACGTTAACATACCAGGCACGTTCTCAGTTGGTTATTTATGCGTCATATAACGTACACTTATTCAGCCTGTTGTTTACTATTCTTTATTTATTTTAAATTGCCTCTCAAATGTCTATTCTTGGTGTTGGGTTTTATCAAATAAATTTCCCCCAAAAATGTGACTTATATTCCAGTGCGACTTATATATGTTTTTTTCCTTCTTTATTATGCATTTTCGGCCGGTGCGACTTATACTCCGAAAAATACGGTAACTGGAATCCAGTGTGCTGTGGGGCCCTATTGTAGTGAATCACACCTGAGCCATCATAAATTAATCAAATCTTTATTAGACACGTAAACAATGTGATAAAGAACATTTTACATCAATCAATCTAGGAATCTAGATATCTGGTCAGGACACTCCTCACTATTTTGTCTTCACCTTCATTGTCCATTCGTTTTTGGTGGCTTTATATACTCTGGACCTAGACATAGAGTCCGCAACATACATGGCGGACAATAATTAATAAAGTCTGCTTTGCCAGTCCAAAAGCATTCGCCTTTTTCCGTAGTTAGTTGTCCCTCGACGGCCAGGTAATACAAAGCACATGCTACCTTTTTTATCACATCCATGGGAGCTCGCATTCTCGTTGACTCTCCTTCGACAAATGGACAAAGTTTTTCGTGCATTCAAAAGTTCTCTTGCCGTCTGAGAAGTGTTGTATACAAAATAGCTGCAATCGCTTTCTCTTAAGGTATTCATGTGTGATTTCCACAAGCGTCTGTACATGTAGAAGAAGGAGAAACACGGGCATGACTAGATAACTCGCCTCCATCTTTCCAGTGGTTAGCTCCGAGTAACGAAACCGCTTTATTATGAAGCTGGCTGTAGCGTGTTCTTTCTAACGTCACTTCCTGCGTGGAGCGCGGTCTTTCTGGCGTCACTTCCTCTCCAAACTCAGTTTGGTAACGATCAATGCGTCCATACAAAGCTAAGAGCCGAAGATTCAAGAAATACACGGCGCACTTACCAGTGTAAAAATTTGTCCGAGGAGGGGAACCTTAAAGGCCTACTGAAACCCACTACTACCGACCACGCAGTCTGATAGTTTATACATCAATGATGAAATCTTAACATTGCAACACATGCCAATACGGTCGGGTTAGCTTACTAAAGTGCAATTTTAAATTTCGCTCGAAATATCCTGCTGAAAACGTCTCGGTATGATGACGTCAGCGTGTGACGTGACGGATTGTGGAGGACATTTTGGGACAGCATGGTGGCCAGCTATTAAGTTGTCTGTTTTCATCGCAAAATTCCACAGTATTCTGGACATCTGTGTTGGTGAATATTTTGCAATTTGTTCAATGAAAAATGGAGACAGCAAAGAAGAAAGCTGTAGGTGGGAAGCGGTGTATTGCGGCCGGCTCCAGCAACAACACAAACACAGCCGGTGTTTCATTGTTTACATTCCCGGAAGATGACAGTCAAGCTTTACCATTGGTCTGTGGAGAACTGGGACAACAGAGACTCTTACCAGGAGGACTTTGAGTTGGATGCGCAGACGCGGTACCGTGAGTACGCATGCAGCTGCGGCTTCCAAACATTCGATCGCTTGCCCGTACGGGCGTGCCGCTATGTGCATGTCACGTATGTAACTTTGGGGACTTTGGGGAAATATATGTGCTGTATGAACTTTGGGGAGGTGAACGGTACTTTGGGCTGTGGGATTGAGTGTGTTGTGCAGGTGTTTGAGTTGTATTGGTGGGTTATATGGACGGGAGAGGGGAGGTGTTTGTTTTGCGGGATTAATTTGTGGCATATTAAATATAAGCCTGGTTGTGTTGTGGCTAATAGAATATATATATGTCTTGTGTTTATTTACTGTTTTAGTCAATCCCAGCTGAATATCAGGTCCCACCCACCTCTCACAGCATCTTCCCTATCTGAATCGCTCCCACTGCCCTCTCGTCCTTCACTCTCACTTTCCTCATCCACAAATCCTTCATCCTCGCTCAAATTAATGGGGAAATTGTCGCTTTCTCTGTCCGAATCGCTCTCGCTGCTGGTGGCCATGATTGTAAACAATGTGAAGATGTGAGGAGCTCCACAACCTGTGACGTCACGCTACTCGTCTGCTATTTCCGGTAAAGGCAAGGCTTTTTTTATCAGCGACCAAAAGTTGCGAACTTTATCGTCGATGTTCTCTACTAAATCCTTTCAGCAAAAATATGGCAATATCGCGAAATGATCAAGTATGACACATAGAATGGACCTGCTATTCCCGTTTAAATAAGAAAATCGCATTTCCGTAGACCTTTTAACGCTGGTTTACTGTGGCTGAAACGGGGCTTAGGCTCAATAATTATTTGTTTAAGGGGTTATCCGGCTTAGTGTAGACATAGCCTTAGTGTTGCCAATCAACATATCCCCAGGTGCATGTCTTTGGAGGTGGGAGGAAACCAGAATACCCAGAGGGAACCCACGCAGTCACGGGGAGAACATGCAAACTCCACACAGAAAGACCCTGAATCCGAGTCGAACCGAGGACCTTCGTATTGTGAGGCACACGCCTCACAATTAGTCACTGTGCTGCCTGACTAATAATCGTCACAATGAATTTAAACAGTACAGTAATTAAACAATGAGCTCTAAGTATGTGCTTTTACTGCCACTTAGTGCCTACTTGTGTGTGGTAAAAAACAAGTAAAAAATTGATACAGTTGAGTATTTGTTTTCTATGCAATCTTTTGATTTTTGATATTTAGGTTAGAAGGAATACTTAAAACATTAATAACAATGTCAAAAAATCACAGTCTTTGCACATTGTTTAAATTGTTTCTGTCATGGCGTCCTCCACTGACAACGATGACGTGGCGCTGCTCTGCCTGCCTCCCAGTTGACAATGTAAAAAGTTAGTTGTTTTTTTCTTTTGCTAATGTATTAAAAAAATAATAATAATAATCACGTGTACATAAGTATTCAAAACTTTTGCCTCATACTTAGTTGATGCACCTTTGGTAGCACTTACAGCCTCAAGTCTTCTTGAATAAGATGTCACAAGCTTGGCACACCTATTTTTGGGCAGTATTTCCCCATTCCTCTTTGCAGCACCTCTCAAGCTCCTACAGGTTGGATGGGAAGCGTTGGTTTTCATCCAGGATGTCTCTGTACATCGATGCATTCATCTTTCCCTCTATCCTGACTAGTCTCCCAGTTCCTGACACTGAAAAGCATCCCCACAGCATGATGCTGCCACCACCATGCTTCACTGTAGGGATGGTATTGGCCTGGTGTAAGCGGTGCCTGGTTTCCTCCAAACATGATGCCTGGTATTCAAGCTAAAGATTTCAGTCTTTATCTCATCAGACCAGAGACATTTGTATCATGATCCATTGCCCGGATCATGTTTTGTGTAGTTTTTGACTCCCTCAGTTCTGTTTTCAGCACCCCTGGGTTTGTGTTTTAGTTGTCATGGGTGCTGATTAGTTTCACCTGCCTCTGATTAGTGTTCGGAACGCTCACCTGCTGCTGGGCACTAATCATAGAGCTACTTATTCCTGTTTTTTGTCACACACTGTCTGGCTGTCTTGTTTGCTTTACACAACAGTTACGTTTGATGATTTCTTACTTTGCTCACGATTCCTGTGCGATCGGCACGCGTCTCTTTTGTTTTGTATCTTGTCTTTTGGTATTTTAAATGATTTATGTGGAATAACTCATTACCTTACCTGCACCTTGCCTCCGGAGTTCCTGCTGCATCATGGGAGAATGATCCGCGCAGTAAAATGCGACCCAAGCATGACAATTTGTTTCTCATGGTCAGAGTATTTCAGGTGCATTATAGGCTGAAAGATGCGGGTACTTTCGACCTCCTCGCTAGCATGGGGATTCTTCGCCGGCTACATCCAGCGGCCTCGAAAGCAGCGGGGTTAAGTGCCAGCGAGGACCGTCAACGGAAGACACGTAAGCGGTGTGAGCGGAAGCAGAAGCGGGGATGCCGAGCGGGGCTAACAACAAAGCGAAAGGCTAATCCTCAAAGAAGCGCTAGTCCGGGTGAGAAGTTAGTTAAAATAGAACTAGCCAGCACCAGGCTGGATAATACCTGCACACATAGCAACTATTTTCGAACAATACACTCAAAAAATGTTTTTTCTGTGTCAGAAGTAGACATGCACTCTACTGAGGTGGCAAGTTATGATGCGTTCGGTTTATCACAACATCAAGCAAACAATCGGAAAATTCCCATCATATCAATTCCTAGATATGGTCGAAATTATTTAAAGTGCACTACACATAATAAACACAAAATTATTAATATTGCTACTACGGATCATTTCAACAAAAACTCCTCAAAACAGCCCACTACCTATAATATGGGCTTCTTAAACATAAGATCATTATCTTCCAAAACGTTATTAGTTAATGAGGTCATTAGAGACAATAATCTTGACGTTATTGGTCTCGCCGAGACCTGGCTCAAACCAGACGATTTCTTTGCGCTGGGTGAGGCGTCTCCTCCTGGCTATGCGGGAGTGCATATTGCCCGTCCCATTAAAAGGGGTGGGGGAGTTGCACTCATACACAATAAAAACTTTAATCTTGCCCCGAACCTAAATAATAAATATAACTCGTTTGAGGTGCTTACTATGAGGTTTGTCACACCGCTGCCTCTCCACCTGGCTGTTATCTACCGCCCCCCAGGACCCAATTCGGACTTCATCAGTGAATTTTCAGAGTTCGTTGCTGATTTAGTGACGCACGCCGACAATATAATCATAATGGGGGACTTTAATATCCATATGAATACCCCATCGGACCCTCAGTGCATGGCGCTCCAGACTATAATTGATAGCTGTGGTCTTACACAAATAATAAATGAACCTACGCATCGCAACGGAAATACGATAGATCTAGTGCTGGTCAGGGGTGTCACCACCTCCAAAGTTACGATACTCCCGTATACTAAAGTAATGACCGATCATTACCTTATAAAATTTGAAGTTCTGACTCATTGTCAACAAACTAATAATAATAACTACTATAGCAGCCGCAACATTAATGCTGCCACAACGATGACTCTTGCTGGCCTACTGCCTTCGGTAATGGCACCATTCCCAAATTATGTCGGCTCTATTGATAACCTCACTAACAACTTTAACGACGCCCTGCGCGACACCATTGATAGTATAGCACCGCTAAAGCTTAAAAGAGCCCCTAAAAGGCGCACCCCATGGTTTACAGAAGAAACTAGAGCCCATAAATTATCATGTAGAAAGCTGGAACGCAAATGGCGCGCTACTAAACTTGAGGTTTTCCATCAAGCATGGAGTGATAGTTTAATAACTTATAAACACATGCTTACCCTAGCTAAAGCTAAATATTACTCAAATCTCATCCACCTCAACAAAAATGATCCAAAATTTTTGTTTAGTACAGTAGCATCGCTAACCCAACAAGGGACTCCTCCCAGTAGCTCGGCAGATGACTTTATGAATTTCTTTAATAAGAAAATTGAACTCATTAAAAAGGAGATTAAAGACAATGCATCGCAGCTACAACTGGGTTCTATTAACACAGATACGACTGTATCTACGAAGGATACCGCCCTCCAAAAGAGTTTCTCTCTCTTTGATGAAATAACACTAGAGGAATTGTTAAGATGTGTCAATGGGACAAAACAAACAACATGTCTACTTGACCCATTTCCTGGGAAACTTATTAAGGAGCTTTTTGTATCATTAGGTCCATCAGTGCTAAATATTATAAACTTATCACTTTCCTCTGGCACTGTTCCACTAGCATTCAAAAAAGCGGTTATTCATCCTTTGCTCAAAAGACCTAACCTCGATCCTGACCTCATGGTAAACTACCGGCCGGTGTCTCACCTTCCGTTTATCTCGAAAATCCTCGAAAAAATTGTCGCACAGCAGCTAAATGAACACTTAATGTCTAACAATCTCTGTGAACCTTTTCAATCCGGTTTCAGGGCAAATCACTCTACGGAGACAGCCCTCGCAAAAATGACTAATGATCTACTGCTAACGATGGATTCTGATGCGTCATCTATGTTGCTGCTTCTTGATCTTAGCGCTGCTTTCGATACCGTCGATCATAACATTTTATTAGAGCGTATCAAAACACGTATTGGTATGTCAGACTTAGCCTTGTCGTGGTTTAACTCTTATCTTACTGACAGGATGCAGTGCGTCTCCCATAACAATGTGACCTCGGACTATGTTAAGGTAACGTGCGGAGTCCCCCAAGGTTCAGTTCTTGGCCCTGCACTCTTTAGTATTTACATGTTGCCGCTAGGCGACATCATACGCAAATACGGTGTTAGCTTTCATTGCTATGCTGATGACACCCAACTCTACATGCCCCTAAAGCTGACCAACACGCCGGATTGTAGTCAGCTGGAGGCGTGTCTTAATGAAATCAAACAATGGATGTCCGCTAACTTCTTGCAACTCAACACTAAGAAAACGGAAATGCTGATTATCGGTCCTGCAAAACACCGACATTTATTTGATAATACCACCTTAACATTTGACAACCAAACAATTACACAAAGCGACTTGAGTAAAGAATCTGGGTATTATCTTCGACCCAACTCTCTCCTTTGAGTCACACATTAAGAGTGTTACTAAAACGGCCTTCTTTCATCTCCGTAATATCGCTAAAATTCGTTCCATTTTGTCCACTAGCGACGCTGAGATCATTATTCATGCGTTCGTTACGTCTCGTCTCGATTACTGTAACGTATTATTTTCGGGTCTCCCTATGTCTAGCATTAAAAGATTACAGTTGGTACGAAATGCGGCTGCTAGACTTTTGACAAGAACAAGAAAGTTTGATCATATTACACCTATACTGGCTCACCTGCACTGGCTTCCTGTGCACTTAAGATGCGACTTTAAGGTTTTACTACTTACGTATAAAATACTACACGGTCTAGCTCCAGCCTATCTTGCCGATTGTATTGTACCATATGTCCCGGCAAGAAATCTGCGTTCAAAGAACTCCGGCTTATTAGTGATTCCCAGAGCCCAAAAAAAGTCTGCGGGCTGTAGAGCGTTTTCTATTCGGGCTCCAGCACTATGGAATGCCCTCCCGGTAACAGTTAGAGATGCTACCTCAGTAGAAACATTTAAGTCCCATCTCAAAACTCATTTGTATACTCTAGCCTTTGAATAGCTTCCCTTTTTTTTAAGACCAGTTGATCTGCCGTTTCTTTTCTTTTCTCCTCTGCTCCCCCCTATCCCTTGTGGAAGGGGAGACACACAGATCCGGTGGCCATGGATGGGGTGCTGGCTGTCCGGGGTCGGGACCCGGGGTGGACCGCTCGCCTGTATATCGGTTGGGAACATCTCTGCGCTGCTGACCCGTCTCCGCTTGGGATGGTTTCCTGCTGACCCCACTGTGGACTGGACTCTTACTGTTATGCTGGATCCACTATGGACTGGTCTCTCACAATATTATGTTAGACCCACTCGACATCCATTGCATTCGGTCTCCCTAGAGGGGGGGGGGTTACCCACATATGCGGTCCTCTCCAAGGTTTCTCATAGTCATTCACATCGACGTCCCACTGGGGTGAGTTTTTCCTTGCCCTTATGTGGGCTATACCGAGGATGTCGTTGTGGCTTGTGCAGCCCTTTGAGACCCTTGTGATTTAGGGCTATATAAATAAACATTGATTGATTGATTGATTTTGGCAAAAAAAAAATCTTTACTAAGAAATGGCTTCTGTCTGGCCACTCTACCATACAGGCCTGATTGGTGGATAACTGCAGAGATGGTTGTCCTTCTGGAAAGTTCTCCTCTCTCCACAGAGAAATACTGTAGCTCTGATCGAATGACCATCAGGTTCTTGGTCACCTCCCTGACTAGACTAAGATGAATGCAGGAATGTAGACAATCCTCCAAACCCCATTTCCATATAAGTTGGGAAATTGTGTTAGATGTAAATATACACGGAATACAATGATTTGTAAATCCTTTTCAACCCATATTCAATTGAATGCACTACAAAGACAAGATATTTGATGTTCAAACCCATAAACTTTATTTTCTTTTTTGCAAATAATAATTAACTTAGAACTTCATGGCTGCAACACGTGCCAAAGTAGTTGGAAAAGGGCATGTTCACCACTGTGTTACATGGCCTTTCCTTTTAACAACACTCAGTAAACGTTTGGGAACTGAGGAGACACATTTTTTAAGCTTCTCAGGTGGAATTCTTTCCCATTCTTGCTTGATGTACAGCTTAAGTTGTTCAACAGTCCGGGGGTCTCCGTTGTGGTATTTTAGGCTTCATAATGCGCCACACATTTTCAATGGGAGACAGGTCTGGACTACAGGCAGGCCAGTCTAGTACCCGCACTCTTTTACTATGAAGCCACGTTGATGTAACACGTGGCTTGGCATTGTCTTGCTGAAATAAGCACGGGCGTCCATGGTAACGTTGCTTGGATGGCAACATATGTTTCTCCAAAACCTGTATGTACCTTTCAGCATTAATGGCGCCTTCACAGATGTGTAAATTACCCATGTCTTGGGCACTAATACACCCCCATACCATCACAGATGCTGGCTTTTCAACGTTGCGCCGATAACAATCCAGATGGTTCTTTTCCTCTTTGGTCCGGAGGACACGACGTCCACAGCTTCCAAAAACTATTTGAAATGTGGACTCGTCAGACCACAGAACACTTTTTCACTTTGTATCAGTCCATCTTAGATGAGCTCAGGCCCAGCGAAGCCGACGGCGTTTCTGGGTGTTGTTGATAAACGGTTTTCGCCTTGCAAAGGAGTTTTAACTTGCACTTACAGATGTAGCGACCAACTGTAGTTACCGACAGTGGGTTTCTGAAGTGTTCCTGAGCCCATGTGGTGATATCCTTTACACATCGATGTCGCTTGTTGATGCAGTACAGCTTGAGGGATCGAAGGTCACGTGCTTAGCTGCTTACATGCAGTGATTTCTCCAGATTCTCTGAACCCTTTGATGATATTACGGACCGTAGATGGTAAAATCCCTAAATTCCTTGCAATAGCTGGTTGAGAAAGGTTTTTCTTAAACTGTTCAACAATTTGCTCACGCATTTGTTGACAAAGTGGTGACCCTCGCCCCATCCTTGTTTGTGAATGACTGAGCATTTCATGGAATCTACTTTTATACCCAATCATGGCACCCGCCTGTTCCCAATTTGCCTGTTCACCTGTGGGATGTTCCAAATAAGTGTTTGATGAGCATTCCTCAACGTTTTCAGTATTTATTGCCACCTTTCCCAACTTCTTTGTCACTTGTTGCTGGCATCAAATTCTAAAGTTAATGATTATTTGCAACAAAAAAAAGAAAGTTTATCAGTTTGAACATCAAATATGTTGTCTTTGTAGCATATTCAACTGAATATGGGTTGAAAATGATTTGCAAATCATTGTATTCCGTTTATAATTACATCTAACACAATTTCCCAACTCATCTGGAAACGGGGTTTGTAGATGAAAACCAACACTTCCCATTCAACCTGAGGGCACTTGAGATGTTCTGCAAAGAGGAATGGGTTAAACAGAGCAATTTGGCAAAGGCTGTAAATACTTCTGTTCCTTTTTTTTTGTTTGTTTTTTTATTTTTAATAAATTTGCAAAATTAAAAAAAAAAAAGATTTTCATCATGGGGTATTGTCTGTAGAAGTGTGAGGACAAAAACTAATTTATTCCATTTTGGGATAAAGCTGTAACATAACAAAATGTAGAAAAGGTGAGGTGCTGTGAATATTTTCCTGGCCTTTACTTGCCCATTTTATGTTTTGATGTGGTTAACTTTCCTTTGTCTCCCTCTAGAGGATACTAATCCTATCAGGAATCTCAAAAGAGGGGGAATGTAACCATGTTTCAATGTTGCTGCAAAAGTCAGTGCGTTTTAAGCAATAGGCATAAGACAAAGATATTGAGATATGTTATTATAAATGCGGAGGAAGATTACTTGTCTTGTATTTGATCCCATCAAACTAAAGTAGTATACTTAATATTGTGATATTACACGTCCATTAGGTCTCCCAAAGCCAGTTCCTACAGGTGTACATGCATGGTGAGGGCCACAAATCACAGCGACACTCCCCCCCCCCCAACCAGTGAAGGTGAATCTAAAACAAATTGCCGTCCGCTCAAACCTGCCAGGTGATGCATCTGGAGGGATGAAACATTTATCGGAAGATGATTTTTCATTAAGGCAAGGAGAGCGCTTCCATCAATATTTCAATGGCCCTGGCAGACTGCAGTGTATCATCCAGTACAAGCGACCCTGTGTGTTCTTGTGCGTTTTTAATAACCACATGTCCTCCAAAGGATAGCCTGGGGAGGGAAACTTATTTTCTTGGCTGAGGACAATGATGCATTTTCTATTAAGCTACGGAATGGTATTGAGGGTTATTCCTGCAGTTGAGGTAAATTGCAATAAGTTAAGCAGTATTAGGGAGGGTGGCACGGTACTAATGCTCTTGAATATGGCCATGACAAAACTGTTAATGCTAAATACTTCTGATACACAATTAAAAACTGGAAAACAAATAAATGTCTTTGTGTATCTGTAAATAACAATCCCCATTCACACAGGCCTAAAATGGTTGAAAATGCTATAATATGCATATACTGTACGCTTTATAAAGAAATACTGTGCAAACAACTGATTGTTTCTGGGGTTGTTTTCTCGAGCTTGAAGAAAACCCAAAGTGTTTCACAAAAAGCACTTAACCAACGAAGCACCCATTTGTAAAATGGGTTTGCGAAACAGTTCCTTCTTACTTTTCTTCATTTTCTTCGAACACATTGACTTGTGCAAGTGTAATTATGTGATGTTTCACAATTTCAATCAATCAATCAATCAATCAATGTTTATTTATATAGCCCTAAATCACAAGTGTCTCAAAGGGCTGCACAAGCCACAACGACATCCTCAGTACAGCGGCCACATAAGGGCAAGGGAAAACTCACCCCAGTGGGACGTCGATGTGAATGACTATGAGAAACCTTGGAGAGGACCGCATATGTGAGTAACCCCCCACCCCTCTAGGGGAGACCGAATGCAATGGATGTCGAATGGGTCTGACATAATATTGTGAGAATCAAGTCCATAGTGGATCCAACATAATAGTAAGAGTCCAGTCCATAGTGGGGCCAGTAGGAAACCATCCCGAGCGGAGACGGGTCAGCAGCGCAGAGATGTTCCCAACCGATGCACAGGCGAGCGGTCCACCCCGGGTCCCGACTCTGGACAGCCAGCACTTCATCCATGGCCACTGTACCTGTGTGTCTCCCCCTCCACAAGGGAGAGGGGGGAGCAGAGGAGAGAGGAAAAGAAACGGCGGATCAACTGGTCTAAAAAAGGGGGGCTATTTAAAGGCTAGAGTATACAAATGAGTTTTAAGATGGGACTTAAATGCTGCTACTGAGGTAGCATCTCTAACTGTTACCCAAAGGGCATTCCAGAGTACTGGAGCCCGAACAGAAAACGCTCTATAGCCCGCAGACTTTTTTTGGGCTCTGGGAATCACTAATAAGCCGGAGTTCTTTGAATGCAGATTTCTTGCCGGGACATGTGGTACAATGCAATCGGCAAGATAGGCTGGAGCTAGACCATGTAGTATTTTATACGTAAGTAGTAAAACCTTAAAGTCGCATCTTAAGTGCACAGGAAGCCGTGCAGGTGAGCCAGTATAGGCGTAATATGATCAAACTTTCTTGTTCTTGTCAAAAGTCTAGGAGCCGCATTTTGTACCAACTGTAATCTTTTAATGCTAGACATAGGGAGACCCGAAAATAATACGTTACAGTAGTCGAGACGAGACGTAACGAACGCATGAATAATGATCTCAGCCTCGCTAGTGGATAAAATAGAACGAATTTTAGCGATATTACGGAGATGAAAGAAGGCCGTTTTAGTAACACTCTTAATGTGTGACTCAAACGAGAGAGTTGGGTCGAAGATGATACCCAGATTCTTTACTGAGTCACCTTGTGTAATTGTTTGGTTGTCAAATGTTAAGGTGGTATTATTAAATAAATGTCGGTGTTTAGCAGGACCGATAATCAGCATTTCCGTTTTCTTGGCGTTGAGTTGCAAGAAGTTAGCGGACATCCATTGTTTGATTTCATTAAGACACGCCTCCATCTGACTACAATCCGGCGTGTTGGTCAGCTTTAGGGGCATGTAGAGTTGGGTGTCATCAGCATAGCAATGAAAGCTAACACTGTATTTGCATATGATGTCGCCGAGCGGCAGCATGTAGATACTACAGAGTGCAGGGCCAAGAACCGAACCCTGGGGAACTACGCACGTTACCTTAACATAGTCCGAGGTCACATTATTATGGGAGACGCACTGCATCCTGTCAGTAAGATAAGAGTTAAACCACGACAAGGCTAAGTCTGACATTACCAGTACGTGTTTTGATACGCTCTAATAAAATATTACGATCGACGGTATCGAAAGCATCGCTGAGATCAAGAAGCAGCAACATAGATGACGCATCAGAATCCATCGTTAGCAGTAGATCATTAGTCATTTTTGCGAGGGCTGTCTCCGTAGAGTGATTTACCCTGAAACCGGATTGAAAAGGTTCACAGAGATTGTTAGACACTAAGTGTTCATTTAGCTGCTGTGCGACAATTTTTTTCATTTAACAATGAATTCAAAAGATTTCATTGTTCAGTCCCTCCAGGAATTTGCGATAATTCACGCAAACTCAACCAATTCCAGCGCCAATCAGTGTCATTTTCATCAATCAAATGTGTCGCATAAGCGTACACCACAACGGTCTAATCAAAATCTCTGTTTTATTTCTTGGTTAGACATAACAGGAAGAATTTCCATCCATCCATCCATTTTCTTCCGCTTGTCCCTCTTGGGGTCGCAACGTGACGTCACAACGTGACGTCGCATCGGGAAGCAATCCGCCATTTTCTCAAACACCGGGTCAAAACAGCTCTGTTATTTTCCATTTTTTCGACTGTTTTCCGTACCTTGGAGACATCATGCCTCAGCGGTGTGTTGTTGGAGGGTGTAACAACACGAACAGGGACGGATTCAAGTTGCACCAGTGGCCCAAAGATGCGAAAGTGGCAAGAAATTGGACGTTTGTTCCGCACACTTTACCGACGAAAGCTATGCTACGACAGAGATGGCAAGAATGTGTGGATATCCTGCGACACTCAAAGCAGATGCATTTCCAACGATAAAGTCAAAGAAATCTGCCGCCAGACCCCCATTGAATCTGCCGGAGTGTGTGAGCAATTCAGGGACAAAGGACCTCGGTAGCACGGCAAGCAATGGCGGCAGTTTGTTCCCGCAGACGAGCGAGCTAAACCCCCTGGATGTCTTGGCTCACACTGTCCCAAGATGATCAAGAGAAGAATATCGACCCTAGCTTCCCTGGCCTGCTGACATGAGGGTATGTCTGCAGAATATATTACTTGATGAAAATTGGGCTGTCTGCACTCTCAAAGTGCATGTTGTTGACAAATGTATTTCATATGCTGTAAACCTAGTTAAATGATAAATGGGTTGTACTTGTATAGCGCTTTTCTACCTTCAAGGTACTCAAAGCGCTTTGACACTACTTCCACATTTACCCATTCACACACACATTCACACACTGATGGAGGGAGCTGCCATGCAAGGCGCTAACCAGCACCCATCAGGAGCAAGGGTGAAGTGTCTTGCTCAGGACACAACGGACATGACGAGGTTGGTACTAGGTGGGGATTGAACCAGGGACCCTCGGGTTGCGCACGGCTACTCTCCCACTGCGCCACGCCGTCCCATAGTTGTTAGTTTCCTTTAATGCCAAACAAACACATACCAATCGTTGGTTTGAAGGCGATCGCTGAATTCGTCCTCGCTTTCTCCCGTGTCGCTGGCTGTCGTGTCGTTCTCGTCGGTTTCGCTTGCATACGGTTCAAACTGATATGGCTCAATAGCTTCAGTTTCTTCTTCAATTTCGTTTTCGCTACCTGCCTCCACACTACAACCATCCGTTTCAATACATTCGTAATCTGTTGAATCGATTAAACTGCTGAAATCCGAGTCTGAATCCGAGCTAATGTCGCTATAGCTTGCTGTTCTTTCCGCCATGTTTGTTTGTGTTGGCTTCACTATGTGACGTCACAGGAAAATGGACGGGTGGTTAAAATCAGGCACTTTGAAGCTTTTTTTAGGGATATTGCGTGATGGGTAAAATTTTGAAAAAAACTACGCCACTGGGAACTGATTTTTAATGGTTTTAACAATTCTGAAATTGTGATAATGTTCCCCTTTGAAATATTCATACAAATTCATAAAATCACAAGTTGACTTATTGTTGACTAAGAAAATAAGCCTCAAAACATTGCAACTTTTGCCACAACTTACTGAAAAAGCTGCTGCAAATTCTGGCCTTTTAGGCCGCAACAATCGCACAAAAACCCTGAAAAGACTGATTATTGAACTGCTAACTTACTCATTTTGTTTTGACCCATCACAAATTTTAGCTGAGATAATTTATTTAACTTTATTCCTCAATATATTACTCATCATCTCAAATGTTTTGTCTTTACGGAGTCTTTAAAACAAAGTGAATGGAGCATGTGTGTGTGTGTGTGTGTGGGTGCAGAAATTGACTATAAGGTTTTTTCACCAAGCGTGTATTTTGTGTATTGAATTGGGATGAAAATCTTATAAGCACAAAAGCAATAACAAGGCCATTACTGTTTAGGTTGTTTATGCAGACTGAACACACAGCACCTCGTTTGCATCCTTTTCACAAAGGACCACTTTCCACTTTCAGATGCAAATGACTGCAGTTCGTTCAAAAGTTTGCATTTCTGGCTCCTGCAGAACACAGTTTTAATGCAACCAAAAACAAACAATCCACTTGGGGTATTTTCATCTGTTACACTTTTTTTTTTTTTTAGACATTGCAGTGCTGCTTTCAGACTTTGCATCAAATATTCATAGGGGACAGAGCGATCGAGGTGGAACACATAACTCCATGTATTTGACTTACATGGCCTTTGACTCTCCATCTCATTCTTTCCACAGAGACAGAAGAGACAAAAACTGCCAATAGATCATGTACTGTGGCTATAATATCACCTTGTAAATTTTGGGTTTTGACTTCCTGTGAGTCCAGTTTGGATTGAAGAGAGCAATGGCAGTGAACCAACACTCTGTAGTGTCTAAAGACTGAAATTACACAGCCTAAATGCTACTTAGCGCTGTGGTCTCTTCATAAAATATCTACTGAGCACATCGCTTTGGAACTTGAAAGTTTGCTTTCGTTAACACATGCCCGTTGTTCCACTCAAAAATCAGTTTTTGTACCTTGCACTTTTCAACATCCTAAAATTGTATGTGACTGGAGACAAGTCAAACACTAGCACCAGGCGGAAAACCGACCCTTGTCTCTTTAGACCGCACACAAGCTCGTTGATAGTCTTTCGGGACTAGCTTCTTGTCAAAATGACAATGATTGACTGCTTGCGGCAGCTGACCAATCAGCAGTCAGGAAAGCGCAAGCTGGACTCCACAGGACATTATGAATCATGAACAAGTAAGTCAAATAAAAAATCCAAAACAAGATGTGCCTCGCATAGTCTTTCGTTTGATTCCCAAAAAATTAAACATTAAACTAAATCATAATCCAATCTATAAACAAAAAACTAAGTAAAGTTATTTTATTCTGGTAATTGTGTTATTTTGTACAAAAATAAATTATTGAACATATTACTCCAAACTAAAACATGCATCAAATCCCTTCAAACCACAGCTCATACAAGCCACACACTTTGGACGCAAGCCAGTTGTTCCCCTCCCCGACTTTTGAAATCTAAATGTTCTCCAAAATTAAACCCTAAAATTGGAAACATCAAACTGGTTTTATTACTAATCGCCTGATCGTTACTTCACTACACTAAGCCCTTTAACTTTTACTGTATGGATGATAAGTCATTATATTATTATCATTATTTATGCTTTTTTCAATAAAGAAACTGGCAACTTTGTTTTCTGGGTGTAGTTTTAGTTCCTGTCTTTCACTCTTATTTTGTGGTTTTTCAATTACTGTTTTTCCCTTTCCTGCAGTAGCGTTACGCCTGCCTTCAAGCACATTTCCCCTCACCTGTTTTATGTTTGTAATTAGCACTATTTAAATTGTGCTTGTGACACCATTGGTTTGTCGGACACATTATTCACTATTCACTTGTGACTGTTGACGATTCTTTTGATGCTGAGCTCATATACTTTGTGGACGCCGTCTGCCCCACATTCCCTGTAAGCGTTTTTGCTGTGTTCCAGCATTTCGTTTTGTTTCTTTCATAGTCTGTCCAGTCAGAGCACTTCCCTGTTGCGCTTGCTTTTTGTTTGATTGTTTAAATCATTTAACACCCTTTTTACTGCAGGCGTTTGTCTGCATTTAAAATCACCACAACCTTTGTCGTCTCCACAACGCAACGCTTGACAAGATCTGAGCAAAAAAAATTAAAAAATATCATTTAAAATAAATGTTATACATTTTTTAGTAGGGATTTACTAAACTGATATTGATATTGGACATCAGTACAATATCAGCAAAAAATACAATAAAAAATATGCTCCAATATGAGCAGTCCTGCAGCGTGTTTACTTGTGCAAAGTTTGACAGCCAGTTAACATCTAAATGTACTCCAAAAGACACACACGGTTGGTCCTTTCTTGTATTTAAGTGAAGTAATTTACAAAAGGTAAACACGGTAGGTTATAGGCTACTAGGAGCTAGTAGCTACACAACAGCTAAGCACCCAATAGCAGTCACTAGAGGCAGGTGAGGCGGGGGCCTCACCTGCCATCATGGAAAGAAAAAAAATGTAAAAAGACAAAAAAAAATTAAATTGTTATATGTATCCATGCAGTGATTATACTATAAAGTTATTTTCCATTTAACTTCACCAGTTTTAGATTATTTTTATTCAAAGTCGCTGAATTTTCACATTTGCCGTTCAAATACTGAGAAGAGACTCCTCCCACTTGTCCAGCAGGAGGAGGAACATGAACAATGCACTTTGGCCACGCCTTTGACTCCTCCCACTTGTCCAGCAGGAGGAGGCACATGAACAATGCACTTTGGCCACGCCTTTGACTCCTCCCACTTGTCCAGCAGGAGGCACGCCATCGGAGCGGCCCTCACCGGCCGGCGTCAGCCGGTTACCCAGGTGGGGGATTCCTCCGGCCCTGCAGGTCTGCCTCTATTGCCGCCCGGCAAGCCCGATTTGAAGCGAGATCGCCTGTCTGAGCGTCGCCTGAATATCAATCGGAGGCGGGGAGACTCCCTCCGGAGCTGGGGTGTCGCAGGACCTCCGGGTCCTTCGTCCCCTTAAGTGCAGACTCGTATCTATAATATATATCTATATATAGATAGACTGACTATATATATACTATATATCTATATATAGATAGACTGACTATACGTCCTCTTTTCACCGGACATGTCCTCTTTTGCGGAGCTGTCAGGGCGGAGTTTCATAAATGCCTCAAATGTCCGGCATTTTGAGTATTGTTTACACAACGTGCAGTACGCTACTTAATATGTCCGTGTGGAAACTCGTTCGGTACACCTCCGCACCGAAACGGTTCGATACAAATTCACTGAGAGCGACCCCCACGAATACTTGTCCCTCACCCTCAATAACCGTTAGCGTTAAGGTATCGTAGGTTGGTCGGTTCTTAGTGCCAAGAAAATGTTTAATTTAATAAAGTGTAGACTACTTGGTAGAGTTTACCACGGGAATGTGGGGCAGACGGCGTCCACAAAGTATATGAGCTCAGCATCAAAAGAATCGTCAACAGTCACAAGTGAATAGTGAATAATGTGTCCGACAAACCAATGGTGTCACAAGCACAATTTAAATAGTGCTAATTACAAACATAAAACAGGTGAGGGGAAATGTGCTTGAAGGCAGGCGTAACGCTACTGCAGGAAAGGGAAAAACAGTAATTGAAAAACCACAAAATAAGAGTGAAAGACAGAAACTAAAACTACACCCAGAAAACAAAGTTGCCAGTTTCTTTATTGAAAAAAGCATAAATAATGATAATAATATAATGACTGCACACAGCAGCCAGTTGAGGCACGTCACTCAGTGCTGCAACATGGATAACTGCGGGCCTGCTGTGCAGTGAGACTGTATTGCTATATGAACTATATTATACATTTCCATAGTTTAGTTAGCTGAGGTATATAATGTACAGTGTATTTTGTCAACAACTGTATGTGTGTAAAGTATTTCTTGTGCTGAGCGATCATAAAACGGCTGCAAAAGACGCACTGTGTGAGGCTCGCCTCCTGCACCCCCGCTGTTATGCCCGTTTGATTGTGGACTATAACTGACACCTTGTGGCGATGGGAAATGTTGCGCGTCATTAGTTTGGGCACTTCCGGTTTACGATCTTAGTCCAGTTTGTGAGACAATGAGAGTCAGACAAGTTGTGTTAGCTCTTACAAGCCTTGGAAAAGATAAGTCTGTAAGTAAACTGTTTGACTTGTTTATGTGGCTCAATATGAAGGTGGAAAGTGGCTAAATTTGATAGTAAGATGTGTATTGAAAAACGATTTTTGTGCACTAATTTAATGGATGTTTGAGGACTTAAAATGGCTGCCGGTCGCATATTTCCACCATAGAAGTAGTTTCAACGCTCAGCAGTATTTGTTTGGTGATAATGCTGTATATTTGTGTAAAGCTAATGTTTACATATTGTGTATTACATTTCAGTATGTTGGTTGAATCATATAGCTTATACATTGTCATTGTGTGTATTTCAGTTTTACAAATATGTAAATAAAATAAAAGTCCAGTGCAAGACAAAGCAAGATCAACAACAATAATGAGCCTAAATGGATTCATCTGCTTTGGAACTTTATTAGAACGTCCTGGATTGGTTGTTAGCTGTCTGCCAAGCTGTACAACCTCAACACATATAGTGAGGGCAGAACACCCGCCGTAGAATTAAACTAAAGCCCACACTTAAACTTTCCACGTGCAAGATTGAATGTATTTAAAAAAATTATTTCATAAGAAGCCAAAAAGTGCAAAAACAATAATGTTGGTGTTGGAGGAGTTGTGAATGACTGCAGGGACACAACATTAGATACACCTGCAGACTGCAGGTGTACCTAATTAACAACTCCTCCAACACGAACATTATTGTTTTTGCACTTTTTGGCTTCTTATTAAATAACTTTTGTAACCTATTTTCATGGGCTTTCCTCTTTGTGATGTTAAGTTCCTGTTATGCGCTGTTATACAGGATATGCCTTGAGCTCTTATTTTGAAGGCGCTAAGAGCGGAAGTGATGTCACGTTGCGGAGGTTTTTGAAAGAACGTAAATAAAGTGGTCCTCGTGTAAATTGGAGCCTCCGTGTTTGTTATTTTGTAGTTTCATACAGTATAGGCGACATTTATAAACCCTCGGTTACACTTTTTTAAATAGATTCAATCTTGCACGTGGAAAGTTTAAGTGAGGGCTTTAGTTGCGGCGCATGGACTTAATTTCTAAGTAAAGGTAAGACCATAATAACGTTTTTTTAATTAAATGTGCTTTTTTGTGTGCTACAGTTTGTATGTGTAAAGTTAAAGTTAAGTTAAAGTACCAATGATTGTCACACACACACTAGGTGTAATGAAATTTGTCCTCTGCATTTGACCCATCCCCTTGATCACCCCCTGGGAGGTGAGGGGAGCAGTGGGCAGCAGCGGCGCCGCGCCTGGGAATCATTTTTGGTGATTTAACCCCCAATTCCAAGCCTTGATGCTGAGTGCCAAGCAGGGAAGAATGCTGGTATGAGCTTTTAAACATAACTGCTGCCAATCAAATGGTGAATAAGATACTCTTTAGGGTTCATATGTTTGTAAATCTGACTGTGATGAAGTCAGTGCCTCACCAGCCATCAACCTCACCGCACGTCACTGCCCAATAGCGCAGAAGCCAGCCATTTCGTCTAAAACAGCACATTTGTCGATATGAAAAAGTATCAAATAATCATAGTTACATATACATTACAGATACAGAGTGTCTGAGGAAGAAGTACAACTGTCATAAGGTTAGTATTTGCATACCTACCATTGTTATAATTTCACTTCATCAAACTTTTTCAAACATTCCACAATACAAAATAACAAAAGCATGTACTTTTACGCCCTATGATTGGTGTTTTTCATACCTACCACTGTTCTTTGTTTGACTAATTTCACATGATCAAACCTTTATAAAAAAAAAGTATGTTCTATGATTCCTGCTGATATCATATTGGGTTAATATTGATTTTGGCCAACACCCAAGGCTACAATATTGCTGTAAGATGTGTCAGGACACCCCTACTCTTAACTTCCTGAAGACTTTTTTGTCCTGGTGCTACTCTATAGGGCTAAAATTATTGTTATTGTATTGTTACTATATGAAAGAAATTTAAAACGAAAAAAGGAAATTGAATTTGAAAACAACTTTGGCCAAAAAAAGAGGAAATATATACCTGCAAGGACCAAAAAATCCTCAAAATACTAATTGTCAGGTTTAAACACTGATGACATATATTAAACGAGACAAGAAGCAAGGAATTATACAGAGACAGAATTAAATTTGGCTCAATTTGAGGAGAAACGTTTGGGCTGTACTCTTGTACAGTCTACAACACGCTCTGGCGAGAGATTGTACGCCACCTCTTTTATTTGGACTTTCCCTGATTACATAGCAACAGCTGTTTCTAAGGGACTTGGGTCGTAAACAGCCATCGCCTTTGGTTACAGAACAGTTCAAAGAAAAGGTCGTAAACAGTTCACAGAAAAGGTCGTAAAGCAGTTCACAGAAAAGGTTGCCTTGAGGGGAGTCAGGCCCTGCTTCTTCTCCACTTTGTAGTTCTGGGGTCAAGACAATATCTTTCTGTTGATTACAATACATGAAAGAAACAGAACACCTTCATGTTGCTTCCCATCCTACACAGTGGAGTTTTACAAGCCTTCTTCTCGGTAGGTTCAAAGACAGCTTTTGTTTTTCTCGCCGGCAACTCATTTCAACACAAAGTTTTGTGATAACTTAGATACAATTATTCTAACACTAATAAGGGTTTATTAATAATAAATTTGTTTTATTTTCATAATATGCTGATAATAAGTGGACAGACAGTGTGAAGGAACAATAGATCACGTGACAAAAGTAGAAATTGCGAAATTAACAACACTGATGTGAGGAGGAAGAAGAGAGTGAAGGTGTCCATCTTTTTTTCCTTTTATATTGTGCTCATGTCAAAAAAGTAGGTCAGAAATGAGGAGATGGAAAGCCACAAGGAGGAAAAATGGCAACCTGCAGAAAGGTTTGGTGCAAGTATTTATGGAGGGGTGAAGGGGAGACAGGGGAAACAAGTCAAGCAGTGCGTGGAAGGGAAGGCAATGATTAATTCATCCTTCTGCACTGGTCTGCTCGGCTGCAACCCCTCAAGGTTTTCCCATGATGGAGAGTCGGCCATCACGGTGTTTAAACTCCCGCCTGCCCTCCCCCGCCTGCCCTCCCCCCCCTCCCCCTCCCCTCCACCTTCCACCCATCCATCCGCTCTGCTCATTCCTGGCCTAGAAACGTAGCTTCATGTTGTGTTTACAAAGTGAGGCGGATGATGGAATGATGACAGAGGAAAAAGGTGGATGAGGTGAGTGGAAAAGGGGGCTAGGGTTGTGAGAGCGGTATGTGTCGGATGATGCACTCGGCCACTGGAGTCCCAGAGTGACCAGCATGAGTGTAGTAATTACATCAATCAGGTCAATTCACTGGTGACAGCCAAATAAATCATGTTTTGTTACGACTAATGGTGGTAAAACGTTGATGTTAAAGTGTGAATGTTGTATTTATTTATTTACATTTTTTTATTGATTATATATGGACAGGCACGTAGGCAAACTACGCAATAAGGGGGCTCCCTTACAGCGACTAGTCATGTATTCAAATTTAACAGCAACAACAACTTTAGGATTTTATCACTGGAATATACAATGACAATATCAGAATAATGTCAAAGACACCGTGGGAATCCCCCTTTGAGGGGCCCCTCCGAGTAGCCTAAAGTCTGACACTCAGTACGTGTCCATGCACTAAATTACCGTATTTCCCGGTCTAAAAGGCGCACCTAAAATCCTTTTTTTTCCTCAAAACTCGACAGTGCGCCTTATAGCCCGGTGCACCCAATGTAAGGAATAATTTTGGTTGAGCATACCCACCTCGAAGCTATTTTATTTGGTACATGGTGTAATGATAAGTGTGACCATTAGATGGCAGTCAGTCATAAGAGATACGTGTAGCCTGCACTATGATGGGTCTCAAGTAAACAACACCAACATTTTAAATGTTCCATTGAAAATATAGAACATTACACACGGCGCTCAAAAATCTATCAAAACGTTTTAGTACGACTTTGGTAAGCTATGAAGCCGCACCGCTTGAAGGATTGTCGGCGCATTAAACATACGAGTATTATTATGGTGTGTGTATAAGGTAAGACATAACTTCGCAATATTATGCAAAAGCATCTTTTCTTACCTTCTGGTACCTGCTGATCTGTATTTGGGATCTGTGTAAATCCTGAAAAATTGTGCGTATCCGCCTTTGTAGTTCGTGGCAACACTGTAGTCGATAATCTTATGTGACATTCATCCTCCGCTGTTGCCATTTCTAATATAAAGTAGTGTAAAGTTCTTACTTATATCTGTCAGTAAACTCGGCTTAAAAGCGCTAAAACATACCGGCGTAGTGAGTTTACATTATTCACCCAAGGAACTTTAGTTATTAGAGTTCCGGTCGGACGTTTTTTCACGGAACACATGTTGTTGTTTCCGCATGAGGAGATGCTGCTCCGTTATTGATTCAAGTAAAGTCTGAATGTCATTAAAACAGTTAACTCCATCTTTTGACACTTCTTCCACTCCCGTCCTTGCACGCTACACCGCTACAACAAAGATGACGGGGAGAAGACGCTGTCAAAGGTGAGCCACGTAAATAAGACCGCCCACAAAACGGCGCTTCCGGAAGAGACTGTCAGAAAGCGGCTTGAAAATGATCTGTAAAACTTAATCTTTGCATTATTTTGACCAAAGAACCACCATTACATGTTATGTAGACCACAGGGAAGTGTTTTACATTTAGAAAAAAATAAATAATAATATGACTCCTTTAATGCACCCTATAATCCGGTGCGCCTAATATAAATGATAAATGATAAATGGGTTATACTTGTATAGCGCTTTTCTACCTTCAAGGTACTCAAAGCGCTTTGACACTATTTCCACATTCATCCATTCACACACACATTCACACACTGATGGCGGGAGCTGCCATGCAAGGCCCTAACCACGACCCATCAGGAGCAAGGGTGAAGTGTCTTGCTCAAGGACACAACAGACGTGATGAGGTTGGCAGAAGGTGGGGATTGAACCAGGAACCCTCAGGTTGCTGGCACGGCCACTCTTCCAACTTCGCCACACCGTCCCACAATAATAATTGTTCATATATGAAAAAATATAAAAAATAGACCATTGCGCCTTATAATCCGGTGCGCCCTATGGTCCGGAAAATACGGTAGTCCAATTACTTAAATACTTATGCTCTAAATAAGCATCCTACAACCCATGGATACACCTTAATCTTGAAAAGTCATACTAACACACCTGGACTATGCAATTGAAAACGAGATCTCTCGAGTGGGTGTGTGCCGCCGGAGTGGACCCTTCATATCGTGCATGGGCCAGTATTAACGCGCAGGATACAACCCGGAAACAGATACCATTAAAAAACAAAAAACAATTGCAATAAAGACAAGACTGTTTATTTGCTTCACAAATAAAAATAACTGAACATTTTGAAATGCATCGATGGTGTCGTATGCTGGCTTGTTGTGTCGTATGCAGAGGAGCTCAGGCAGCGTGCAGGTAAGAAAATCTCTTTACTTCAATACACAAGGCAATGAAACAAACTGGTGCTAGCTCAGCGTAGCATGAAAGTGAAAACATAGGTAGCATGAAACAAAACCAACAAACTAACCGTGGTCTGTAGCGAACAATGGACCAGCAACTAAGACAGGGAAAACACCACTATATAAAGGGGAGTGATTCGGGGCAGAAACAGGTGAGGACGTTAATGAACAAACAGAAAGCAGGTGCAGCTAATCACAAAACGAAATTGTGGAGGGGGGCGTGGCCTGCGGCCCTGCCGCGGAAGGGGGTGTGTTCAGGACCGACCTCGAAGACAGCGACAGGTGCGTAGATGGCCCAGGTGGGCCTTGTTATCTAATCACCTGTCGCCTTTATTAAGCAGCTGCCGTGGTGAGACGAGCAGTTGGAGTTGGAGGTGCTGCTGAGAGACACAGACGCAGAAAAGACACTTTGCTGAAAAGCAAAAGACTTTGCACCCATCCATTTTCTACCGCTTGTCCCTTTTGGGGTTGCTGGAGCCTTTGAGGAAAATAAAACAGTGTTATACCCAGAATTCCGGGCTCTCCTGGCAGTGTGTGGTGGTCTGAAGAACCCAGTAGAGCAGGGGTCCCCAAACTTTGACTCGGGGGCCGCATTGGGTTGAAAAAATTTGGCTCTGTGCCGGGCTGTATATATATATATATATATATACATACATACATACATATATACATCCATCCATCCATTTTCTACCGCTTATTCCCTTCGGGGTCGCGGGTGGCGCTGGAGCCTATCTCAGCTACAATCGGGCGGAAGGCGGGATACACCCTGGACAAGTCGCCACTTCATCACAGGGCCAACACAGATAGACAGACAACATTCACACTCACATTCACACACACTAGGGCCAATTTAGTGTTGCCAATCAACCTATCCCCAGGTGCATGTCTTTGGAGGTGGGAGGAAGGCGGACTACCCGGAGGGAACCCACGCAGATTCTATATCTATATCTATATATATATATATATATATATATATATATATATATATATATGTCTTAATAAGGTTATCCAAAAAATAGTGCTCGATACCGTAGTAGAGCGCAATATATGTATGTGTGGGAAAAAAAATCACAAGACTATTTCATCTCTACAGGCCTGTTTCATGAGGGGGGGTACCCTCAATCGTCAGGAGATTTTTTATATATACATATACACACATATATATACACACACAAATATATACATTGTCTTTATATTCCAGTGAGTTAATCCGTTTTGTCATTTAACATCAATTAATATTGATGTTCATCAACATTTAACATTGTCACGTTATCGATGGGAAAATTCAATTTTAGACAATATGATTTGCCTGAGCGGCTAGGAGACACAGAAAGTAACAAGTGGTATAAAATGGATTAGAAAGGAAAGATAAAATAAATAAATAAATACAATTTAAAAAAATTAAAAATTAAAAAACTTTTTTTTTTAACTTGGGACTTCCCATGGGCCGGATTTTGGATGCTGGGGGGCCGGATCCGGCCCGTGGTCCGTAGTTTAGGGACCCCTGCAGTAGAGGGAAACCTCTACAGAAACCAAAGGAGTATTAAAAAAACATAACCGGCCACTTAAACTAAGGAGAATAATACAAAGACTAACATAGAATGACAAATCATAACAGATTTTTTAAAGAAAAAGCTAAGGAAATGTAGAATGCCGGCTTAATTCTGACTCCCAAACGAAATACGAATGAGATGAAAGGGAATGAAGAAGGTATTTTAAACGCGAATAAAAAGCATACACAAAACTCTTTTCACACTGCTTTTGTGCACTCCAAAACTGATGAATAATAACCATGTATTCCGCAAAGTAGTGAGCGTGTCCAGAACAATAGCAACCATCATCTGGAACAGTCAATCAAGGGCACGAACGGAGTATATTTACAGCTAGAATTCACCAAGTCAAGTATCTACAACCTGAAAATATGCAGACAAAACTGTGTTTAGATGATTGATATTCAAACTTGCATAAATAAATCTTAAGGAATATAACATAACTTGGCTTCTGAGAGCTTCAAAATGTAATGAATAAAATGCTAAAGTTGTTGATAAACAAGCAATTATTTTAATAATTAAATATGGTCATTTTAAATGAATTATTATGATCATTTAAAATTAATTATTTCAGATATGTTTATTTTAATGTAAAATTCTATAAATGGATGTAATAAGGAGTCAGAAAAAATAAAAATAAAAATACAATATAATTTGATGTTTTTAGCAAAATATAGTAAAAATGTATTTAGTTTTGGGTTTTTTTAATTAAGAAATATATTTATTTTTAGGTAAAATAAACATAATAATACAATTTATCTCTAGTCTGGATTATTTAGTTCTTGTCACCCTGTTGTCCTACCGTCTCTTCCCCAAGGATGGCTCCATGAGCTGGGCAAACGCCTGGAGATGCCCCACGTCAACCACACGGTCGTCGGCCCGTCGGTGCGCAGCTCGTACATCGCCGCCCTCTACTTCACCCTCAGCAGCCTGACCAGCGTCGGCTTTGGCAACGTGTGCGCCAACACGGACAGCGAGAAGATCTTCTCCACCTGCACCATGCTCATCGGCGGTATGCCGGACGCCTCGTATGGAATAGCGCGATTGGGCAGGCACGCTGTTTATATCGTGGGAAAGCGGACGTGAAAAAAGGCTGTCCTCACTCAGGTCCGCATGGAGCTGGAGGGGGCGTGGCCTCCAGCTCCGGCTGAAAATCGGGAGATTTTCGGGAGAATATTTGTCCCGGGAAGTTTTCGGGAGAGGTGCTGAATTTCGGGAGTCTCCCGGAAAATTCGGGAGGGTTGGCAAGTATGGGTGTTTACTTCAAAATGGATGGATGGATTGAGGATTTATCAAGAAGTTCTTCAGTTTATTCGTATTTCCCGCAATGTACAGATTGTTTGGTGACTTCTATCGGTGCGCTGCTGGCTGTTTCAACTTGGAAACGCTCGAGACGAAAGTAATGCACTTTGCTTTCCAGAACGCAGACTTTCTTACCTCTGCTAAAGAGGTTATGTTTCCACCAGGGTTTGTTTATCTGTTTGTTAGCAACACAACTCAAACTGTTCTGGACAGATTTTTGATGAAATGTCTTAAAACAAAACTTCTTCTCATCTACGATGAACACACTTCACTTCCTGCTTACGACGTTCCACGCTCCCACCTTGCCGGTCCCGCTCTACTCAGACTGTCGTGGGAGATGAAGTTTATTTTCAGATCCGACCAACGCTAAAGCGCCGGAAAAAAACAACACACCAAATTTTGTTTGATACCGTCATGCGTCACAGCATTATTAGGCCTTTTTCCAGGTTCTTAGAACCTGTAGTTCCTGGATGTGTGTGGTTTGTGTAGACCCTCCCTTTCAGACCAGTTGATCTGCCGTCTCTTTTCTGCTCTGCCTCCCTCTCCTGTGTGGAGAAGTTATCAGGTGACCACAGATGACGCACTAGCTGTTCAAAGTCGGTCCCCACATCTGCGGTCCCCTCCATTGTATCCCATTGGGTTGAGTTTTTTCTTGCCCTGATGTAGAATCTGAGCCGAGGATGTCGTTGTGGCTTCTGCAGGCCTTGGAGACACTTGTGATCAAGGGCTAGACAAATAAACTTTGATTGATTGATTGATTGTGTTCAGGGTAGTTCATACAAATCAGGCTGATGACGTATGGAGGAGTGGTTTAGTATACTAAGGGGTGTTGGGGGGGTTGTAGCCTATCCAAGTTGTACTCGGGCGGAAGGTGGCGTACACCCTGGACAAGTCGCCACCTCATCACAGGCCCAACACAGATAGACAGACAACATCCACACTCACACACTAAGGCCAATTTAGTGTTGCCAAACATCATGTTTAAAGGCCTACTGAAAGCCACTACTACCGACCTCGCAGTCTGATAGTTTATACATCAATGATGAAATCTTAACATTGCAACACATGCCAATACGGTCGGGTTAGCTTACTAAAGTGCAATTTTAAATTTTGCGCAAAATATCCTGCTGAAAACATCTCGGTATGATGACGCCTGCGCGTGCCGTCACGGATTGTAGAGGACATTTTGGGACAGCATGGTGGCCAGCTATTAAGTCGTCTGTTTTCATCGCAAAATTCCACAGTATTCTGGACATCTGTGTTGGTGAATCTTTTGCAATTTGTTCAATGAACAATGGAGACAGCAAAGAAGAAAGCTGTAGGTGGGGAGCGGTGTATTGCGGAAGGTGTTGTGCCGGGTAACGCACCCCCGCCGTAGAATGCACCCCTGACTGTTGTGCCGGATAACACAGCCGGTGTTTCATTGTTTACATTCCCGAAAGATGACAGTCAAGCTTTACCATTGGCCTGTGGAGAACTGGGACAACAGAGACTCTTACCAGGAGGACTTTGAGTTGGATGCGCAGACGCGGTACCGTGAGTACGCATGTAGCTGCGGCTTCCAAACATTTGATCGCTTGCCCGTACGTGCGTGCCGCTATGTGCATGTCACGTACATAACTTTGGGGACTTTGGGGAAATATATGTGCTGTATGAACTTTGGGGAGGTGAACAGTACTTTGGGCTGTGGGATTGAGTGTGTTGTGCAGGTGTTTGAGTTGTATTGGCGGGTTATATGGACTGGAGGGGGGAGGTGTTTGTTATGCGGGATTCATTTGTGGCATATTAAATATAAGCCTGGTTGTGTTGTGGCTAATAGAGTATATATATGTCTTGTGTTTATTTACTGTTTTAGTCATTCCCAGCTGAATATCAGGTCCCACCCGCCTCTCACAGCATCTTCCCTATCTGAATCGCTCCCACTGCCCTCTAGTCCTTCACTCTCACTTTCCTCATCCACAAATCTTTCATCCTCGCTCAAATTAATGGGGAAATCGTCGCTTTCTCGATCTGAATCGCTCTCGCTGCTGGTGGCCATGATTGTAAACAATGTGCAGATGTGAGGAGCTCCACAACCGGTACAGGCAAGGCTTTTTTATCAGCGACCAAAAGTTGCGAACTTTATCGTCTATGTTCTCTACTAAATCCTTTTAGCAAACATATGGCAATATTGCAAAATGATCAAGTATGACACATAGAATGGACCTGCTATCCCCGTTTAAATAAAAAAATCGCATTTCAGTAGGCCTTTAAATGTTTTGTTTACCTATTTTTTTATTTTATTTTATTCAGAAACCAAAGTTATTTTCCGGGTAAATTGTAAACATTTTGTATATTATGAATAAGTACAAATGTTATGTATTGCATACATATTTATATTCAATTTAGGTTAATGTTCTGTTTTGTATCAATGGTAATTACCCAATTGATAGAATGTATACATATTGATTTAATTATATATATATATATATATATATATATATATATATATATATATATATATATATATATATATGTTATAATTTTTTATATAAAACATTCCTGTTTTAATTAAAAATGTTTATGATTGGAAAAAATTGAGTGTGCTTCATTCGGTTAAAATATTTAGGTTATTTGGAGTCTACAGGAATCCCCTGACGAGGGCCCACAAATACCTGGAAAGGGGCCCGTATATGGAAAAGAGAAACTGAGAATTTGTGCTGTTTAATGATATAACTGTATGCATGTTCAAAATCAACTGAAAGCATAAACCATATTATTATACACAAGAATCAATGGGTGCTAACCGTCTATGGGGCTAACAGCTCATTTCCATCCGTAGTCCTTCGCCACTTCATCATGTTTTTATCTGTTTATGTCGCCATCAAACGGCTGTGTTCGGTAACGCAACTCAAAAAATGGTTTACATTTTGAACCAAACTTTATTGAATGGAAGCAGAACAAGTGACGATGCCAGCACGGACTTTACGGCGTCCTTTGGAAGAAAATTACTACATACATATGTGGCTTAAGGTTGCCTCACCGCTATGTACTCGGAGTTAAAGTTTTTAACTTTGTATTGTTCAAAATGTTGCCAGCTAAAAGCACTATTTGACCATTTTTGTTGCTGAGATTTGCGAGGTCATCCAAGATGGCGCCAGTATTCGCGTAACTGCATAACTTAACTGACTTAACGTCGTCCATTTAAATAAGTTACATTTTATTCAATTTAAATAACACACTTTTAACACTTAACATACATTTCAAACTAGAAAATCAAACTTTAAGAAAAGAAAAATTGCATAAAAACAAAACAATAGAAATAACTTCAAACAATTACAGTAGTTTTACCAAGTATTGTAATAATAATGTAATGCTGCTTCTCCGTCAAACACACCATCAGCAACTCCTATTTTCATGTATAACATGGACCTCTAACAGCACAGACTCACTGTGGCGACCCCACTATCACACATACTATTTTTAAAGGTGCCATGTTACTGTCTACATGTGCTTTGTGGACTTGGAGAAGGCATTCGACCGTGTCCCTCGGGAAGTCCTGTGGGGAGTGCTCAGAGAGTATGGGGTTTCGGACTGTCTGATTGTGGCGGTCCGCTCCCTGTATGATCAGTGTCAGAGCTTGGTTCGCATTGCCGGCAGTAAGTCGGACACGTTTCCGGTGAGGGTTGGACTCCGCCAAGGCTGCCCTTTGTCACCGATTCTGTTCATAACTTTTATGGACAGAATTTCTAGGCGCAGTCAAGGCGTTGAGGGGATCCGGTTTGGTGGCTGCAGGATTAGGTCTCTGCTTTTTGCAGATGATGTGGTCCTGATGGCTTCATCTGGCCAGGATCTTCAGCTCTCACTGGATCGGTTCGCAGCCGAGTGTGAAGCGACTGGGATGAGAATCAGCACCTCCAAGTCCGAGTCCATGGTTCTCGCCCGGAAAAGGGTGGAGTGCCATCTCCGGGTTGGGGAGGAGATCTTGCCCCAAGTGGAGGAGTTCAAGTACCTCGGAGTCTTGTTCACGAGTGAGGGAAGAGTGGATCGTGAGATCGACAGGCGGATCGGTGCGGCGTCTTCAGTAATGCGGACGCTGTATCGATCCGTTGTGGTGAAGAAGGAGCTGAGCCGGAAGGCAAAGCTCTCAATTTACCGGTCGATCTACGTTCCCATCCTCACCTATGGTCATGAGCTTTGGGTTATGACCGAAAGGACAAGATCACGGGTACAAGCGGCCGAAATGAGTTTCCTCCGCCGGGTGGCGGGGCTCTCCCTTAGAGATAGGGTGAGAAGCTCTGTCATCCGGGGGGAGATCAAAGTAAAGCCGCTGCTCCTCCACATCGAGAGGAGCCAGATGAGGTGGTTCGGGCATCTGGTCAGGATGCCACCCGAGCGCCTCCCTAAGGAGGTGTTTAGGGCATGTCCGACCGGTAGGAGGCCACGAGGAAGACCCAGGACACGTTGGGAAGACTATGTCTCCCGGCTGGCCTGGGAACGCCTCGGGATCCCCCGGGAGGAGCTGGACGAAGTGGCTGGGGAGAGGGAAGTCTGGGCTTCCCTGCTTAGGCTGCTGCCCCCGCGACCCGACCTCGGATAAGCGGAAGAAGATGGATGGATGGATGGATGTTACTGTGTGGAAAACCAACTTTTCTTACCTATTGGTAGCTGCTGTTGTGTATTTGGGCTCTGCATAAGTCCCGAAAATTTGGAATCAAAATGTGGAGGCATTGCGGCGCTATTTATAAAACAATATTGTTTTACTTCATATTCCAGGGAAACGAGCTGTTTGGAATTTCCCCCATTGGTGACATCAGCGGATTATCCATACATGGTAGATATTTACCCAAAGTGCTCTGCACGAGTCCGCCATCAATAAAATTCCTTATTTTTCTCTATCCTCTTATTGTGGGGTATACTGGCTCGTACATGCACATGCATCATTCAATGTTGCCATTTCTAATACAAAGTAGCGTATAGTTTGGTTGGTTGGTTGAATGAATTTTTTTTTAACATGTTAGCAGTTTCAACATGATACATCTCATGTTTTCCATTGCTCTTTACAACATACTCCAAAAGGAGTAGGAAGAAACATAGCTTATTTAATCCTACCACCACCATATATGTTCACTTCCTGTTTTCAATTTGTTGCACAGTTATTACAGTGTTATCTAAATACAACAATCCTCTCATAAACAGTTAAGTCAGTTACAACTCATTTAAAGAGATTAATCATATCTTATTTTGAAAAAATATCAGTGTTCCTCTTAGCACAGGGGCATTTTTACCTCTGTGTTACATGACCTTTCCTTTTAACAACACTCAGTAAACGTTTGGGAACTGAGGAGACCAATTTTTGAAGCTTTTCAGGTGGAATTCTTTCCCATTCTTGCTTGATGTACAGCTTAAGTTGTTCAACAGTCTCCGTTGTCGTATTTTAGGCTTCCTAATGTGCCACACATTTTCAATGGGAGACAGGTCTGGACTACAGGCAGGCCAGTCTAGTACCGGCACTCTTTTACTACGAAGCCACGCTGTTGTAACACGTGGCTTGGCATTGTCTTGCTGAAATAAGCAGGGGCGTCAATGAAAAATACGTTGCTTGGATGGCAACATATGTTGCTCCAAAACCTGTATGTACCTTTCAGCATTAATGGTGCCTTCACAGATGTGTAAGTTACCCATGCCTTGGGCACTAATACACCCCCATACCATCACAGATGCTGGCTTTTGAACTTGGCGCCTGTAGCAAACCGGATGGTTCTTTTCCTCTTTGTTCCGGAGGACACGACGTCCACAATTTCCAAAAACAATTTGAAATGTGGACTCGTCAGACCACAGAATACTTTTCCAAGCCAGCGGCATTTCTGGGTGTTGTTGATAAATGGCTTTGGCTTCGCATAGTAGAGTTTTAACTTGCACTTACAGATGTAGCAACTAACTCGAGTAACTGACAGTGTTTCTGAGCCCATGTGGTGATATCCTTTACACACTGATGTCGGTTTTTGATGCAGTACCGCCTGAGGGATCGAAGGTCACGGGCCTTGCCGCTTACGTGCAGTGATTTATACAGATTCTCTGAACCTTTTGATGATATTACAGACCTTAGATGTTGAAATCCCTAAATTCCTTGCAATAGCTTGTTGAGAAATGTTTTTCTTAAACTGTTCGACAATTTGCTCACGCATTTGTTGACAAAGTGGTGACCCTCGCCCCATCCTTGTTTGTGAATGACTGAGCGTTTCATGGAAACTGCTTTTGTACCCAATCATGGCACCCACCTGTTCCCAATTAGCCTTTTCACCAGTGGGATTTTCCAAATAAGTGTTTAATGAGCATTCCTCAACTTTATCAGTCTTTTTTGCCCTTTGTGCCAGCTTTTTTGAAACATGTTGCAGGCATCAATTTCCAAATGAGCTAATGTTTGCAAAAAAAGTATCTTGTCTTTGCAGTCTATTCATTTGAATGTAGGTTCAAAAGGATTAACAAATCATTGTATTCTGTTTTATTTACGATTTACACAATGTGCCAACTTCACTGGCTTTGGGTTTTTGTATTCCAATATTTATGTACAGTATCTATTTAATTTTGTCCCATTTGGCTCTCCTTCAGTGTCCCATTTGACTCTTCCTCAGTGCTTATTTAATGTATCTGTCAAGTTCACCTGTCAGTGTCAGTGGGCGGGGCTAACACACATCTAGTCCAGTGGTGCTAAAAAATGTCACCAAGTACTACCGCAGAAAAAACTTGGCTCTTCAAGCACCACCATAATGACCAACATTAAAATACAGTAGCATAGTAGGCCTAAGCATTTGTTAAAAACAAGGCAGAAGTTGTTATAATATTTTTGGCCACTGTAACATTACACACAGTTTGAAAAGTAACATTGTATTTGAATATAGGACAATAAAACACGGTACCTAAAAATGAATGAAATATTTAGGGTGTCACTATATGGAGCACGTACCACAGTTTGAGAATGACTGATCAAATCATTGCAAGTGGAAGTGCCGGGTAACCAATCAGGTGTCAGGTAGTACATTCATGAAACACTGAGAAGAGCCAAATGTGACATTTTTTAAATAAATATATACATATTTAAATAATTATTTAAAAGTAATAATTAAATAAATAATTAAATCGTGAAATAATTAATTAAATCATGAACTAATTAAATCAATCAATGACATAGTTAAGTGTAACTTTATAAATTGACACATTTAAGTAACTAATTAAAGATGTATTTATTGAATTTTCTCCCATTTAGCCGCTGGATATTACAGTAAATCTCACACAGTGATTCTCCATACATACTAAATGCATAAAAAGTCTTAACATTGCCTCTAAATGCGGGTATTTTCATGCCTTTTTCAGGTAAAAGATCTTCTATCAGAGCCATGACAGTTGTGCAGCGTGTCGAATGTACCTGTAAGTCTATTGAAATAGATAGTAATTTTTTTTTTTTTAAACTTGTCCTACCTTTCAAAAAAACTACAAAGTTAAATCTGGCTCTAGGTTTAGGTTTTACTTGTTATTCTTTTCTCTTTTCTTTTTTTTTACACTAAGCTCCATTTGGGTGAAGATCCAGCCACCACACGCACACACCTACACGCACACACACGTACACTATCATTGAGGGTTTCACTCCACTCCCGTGGAGGACTACTGCCACCTAGTGGTGGCAGGATATCACTACCACTGTGATAGGACATAGCAGAAGACATTGCTTGGTATAAACAATGTACAATACAATATGCATTTTATGTACAATTTACAAAATACACTATATTGCCAAAAGTATTTGGCCACCCATCCAAATGATCAGCACCAGGTGTCCTAATCACTTGGCCACAGGTGTATAAAATCAAGCACTTAGGCATGGAGACTGTTTCTACAACAGGAGCTCAGTGATTTCCAGCGTGGAACTGTCATAGGATGCCACCTGTGCAACAAATCCAGTCGTGAAATGTCCTCGCTCCTAATTTCCTAAATATTTCAAAGTCAACTGTCGGCTTTATTATAAGAAGATGGATGAGTTTGGGAACAACAGCAACTCAGCCACGAAGTGTTAGGCCACGTAAACTGACAGAAAGGGGTCAGCGGATGCTGAAGCGCATAGTGCAAAGAGGTCGCCGACTTTCTGCACAGTCAGTTGCTACAGAGCTCCAAACTTCCAATTAGCCCACGTACAGTACACAGAGAGCTTCATGGAATGGGTTTCCATGGCCGAGCAGCTGTATCTAAGCCATACATCACCAAGTCCAATGCAAAGCGTCCGATGCAGTGGTGTAAAGCACGTCGCCACTGGACTCTAGAGCAGTGGAGACGAGACGCCTTCTCTGGACTGATGAATCACACTTTCCCATCTGGCAATCTGATGGACGAGTCTGGGTTTGGAGGTTGCTAGGAGAACGGTACAATTCGGACTGCATTGTGCCGAGTGTGAAATTTGGTGGAGGAGGAATTATGGTGTGGGGTTGTTTTTCAGGAGTTGGGCTTGGCCTCTTAGTTCCAGTGAAAGGAACTTTGAATGCTCCATGATACCAAAACATTTTGGACAATTCCATGCTTCCAACCTTGTGGGAACAGTTTGGAGCGGGCCCCTTCCTCTTCCAACATGACTGTGCACCAGTGCACAAAGCAAGGTCCATAAAGACATGGATGACAGAGTCTGGTGTGGATGAACTTGACTGGCCTGCACAGAGTCCTGACTTGAACCCGATAGAACACCTTTGGGATGAATTAGAACGGAGACTGAGAGCCAGGCCTTCTCGACCAACATCAGTGTGTGACCTCACCAATGCGCTTTTGGAAACATGGTCAAAAATTCCTATAAACACACTCCGCAACCTTGTGGACAGCCTTCCCAGAAGAGTGGACCGACATCATATTGAACCCTATGGGTTAGGAATGGGATGACACTTCAAGTTCATATGAGAGTCAAGGCAGGTAATATACCTATAAATACTTTTGGCAATATAGTGTATGTTTGGCATACAATAGATATTTTACCTCTATATCACCTCAATTGATGCAATTGAACACGATTTCTTTCAAGTTCCATTATCACTGGAGGACTGCTGGAATAGTTACACATGCGACGCAAAGAGCAGGAGGAGACAAGAAGTCATGCTAACCGAGAACAAGTATACTAACCAACTGAGCAGGGTTACCAGATGAGAAATGACAAATTATCCTACCAGAAGCTTAAAATGTTCATAATTTGAGGAAAACTATCGTACATTCAATATAGTAGAGTTTTATCTTGCAATTTAATAAAGTAAAAGTACTGTCAGGAAAAAACTTCCACTGGAAGAACAGCGTTCCCACATGGCTGTAAGGATAATGCACAACATCAGGCACAGTGCAAGAGCTTTGTTTGCTAATAATATGCATTCATTGAAGGGCTCAAATTAACCTGTGTGAAGTTGGCCCCCCTAGCAGAAAATATTCAAATAACACTGCTATTAATGTGTGCTACCTTTGTGCTTGTTTGTGTTGTTACGGTTTTTAAGTTATTGTACAAACCCCGTTTCCATATTAGTTGGGAAATTGTGTTAGATGTAAATATAAACGGAATACAATGACTTGCAAATCCTTTTCAACCCATATGCAATTGAATGCACTACAAAGACAAGATATTTGATGTTCAAACTCATTAACTTGTTTTTTTTTTTGCAAATAATAATTAACTTAGAATTTCATGGCTGCAACACGTGCCAAAGTAGTTGGGAAAGGGCATGTTCACCACTGTGTTACATGGCCTTTCCTTTTAACAACACTCAGTAAACGTTTGGGAACTGAGAAGCTTCTCAGGTGGAATTATTTCCCATTCTTGCTTGATGTACAGCTTAAGTTGTTCAACAGTCCGGGGGTCTCCGTTATGGTATTTTAGGCTTCATAAAGCGCCACACAATTTCAATGGGAGACAGGTCTGGACTACAGGCAGGCCAGTCTAGTACCCGCACTCTTTTACTATGAAGCCACGTTGATGTAACACGTGGCTTGGCATTGTCTTGCTGAAATAAGCAGGGGCGTCCATGGTAACTTTGCTTGGATGGCAACATATGTTGCTCCAAAACCTGTATGTACCTTTCAGCATTAATGGCGCCTTCACAGATGTGTAAGTTACCCATGTCTTGGGCACTAATACACCCCTATACCATCACAGATGCTGGTTTTTCAACTTTGTGCCTATAACAATGCGGATGGTTCTTTTCCTCTTTGGTCCGGAGAACACGACGTCCACAGTTTCCAAAAACAATTTGAAATGTGGACTCGTCAGTCATCAGTCCATCTTAGATGAGCTTAGGCCCAGCGAAGCTGACTGCGTTTCTGGGTGTTGTTGATAAACGGTTTTCGCCTTGCATAGGAGAGTTTTAACTTGCACTTACAGATGTAGCGACCAACTGTAGTTACTGACAGTGGGTTTCTGAAGTGTTCCTGAGCCCAAGTGGCGATATCCTTTACACACTGATGTCGCTTGTTGATGCAGTGCAGCCTGAGAGATCGAAGGTCACGGGCTTAGCTGCTGACGTGCAGTGATTTCTCCAGATTCTCTGAACCCTTTGATGATATTACGGACCGTAGATGCAATAGCTGGTTGAGAAAGGTTTTTCTTAAACTGTTCAACAATTTGCTCAAGCATTTGTTGACAAAGTGGTGACCCTCGCCCCATCCTTGTTTGTGAATGACTGAGCATTTCATGGAATCTACTTTTATACCCAATCATGGCACCCACCTGTTCCCAATTTGCCTGTTCACCTGTGGGATGTTCCAAATAAGTGTTTGATGAGCATTCCTCAACTTTATCAGTATTTATTGCCACCTTTCCCAACTTCTTTGTCACGTGTTGCTGGCATCAAATTCTAAAGTTAATGATTATTTGCAAAAAAAAAAAAAATGTTTATCAGTTTGAACATCAAATATGTTGTCTTTGTAGCATATTCAATTGAATATGGGTTGAAAATGATTAGCAAATCATTGTATTCCGTTTATATTTACATCTAACACAATTTCCCAACTTATATGGAAACGGGGTTTGTAAAATAAATTTTTTCTGAATAGTGATGTCATCCACCACCACCTTTCAAAGACTTCCCCAAACGTGTCCCATTCATTCGTGCTACGTTTGTGCTGGTTTGTCTTGCACACTATCTCACTATCAAATGTTATTAACGTTGTATTCTTCATAACTGGTCGAAATCTCTCCAAACGTGTGTGCCGGTTCTTGCTGCAAACTTGTTTTTATCTAACTATGATAGTTTTTATGTTATCAACATTTTATTCTTCATTAACAACCCCCTACCACATTGTCAAAATCTTCCCAAATGTATGTGCTATGTTTGTGCTGCAAAAATATTCAGTCTAACTAATATAGTTGCTATGTTATTAACGTTTTATTGTTCAAAACTACACCCATTAAAAGGCATAATAAAACTACCCCCATAACATTAATAACAAAACACGTTAACAACATCAAAACTATAAAGTGTTAATAAAATAATAACTCTAATAGTTGGGCAAAAAAAAAAATTGCAGCACAAACATTTGGGGCTAGTTTGGCGTAATTTGGACAAAGTCTGTGTGTGTAAGTTGAGGGCGGTGGTCGAATTGTACAATAAAGATGGTCAGGCCACAAGCAGTAATTCTGTAATATTCAAAACAAAATGTTATTTTGATTTAAAACACCAACCACCAACACGTCTTCCTATGAGGAAGCAGTGCCTGAGGAATCTGTGGTGGGCTCTCCTATTTCTGGGGCTGAGGTTGCTGAGGTAGTTAAAAAGCTCCTCGGTGGCAAGGCCCCGGGGGTGGATGAGATCCGCCCGGAGTTCCTTAAGGCTCTGGATGCTGTAGGGCTGTCTTGGTTGACAAGACTCTGCAGCATCGCGTGGACATCGGGGGCAGTACCTCTGGATTGGCAGACCGGGGTGGTGGTTCCTCTCTTTAAAAAGGGGAACCGGAGGGTGTGTTCTAACTATCGTGGGATCACACTCCTCAGCCTTCCCGGTAAGGTCTATTCAGGTGTACTGGAGAGGAGGCTACGCCGGATAGTCGAACCTCGGATTCAGGAGGAACAGTGTGGTTTTCGTCCTGGTCGTGGAACTGTGGACCAGCTCTATACTCTCGGCAGGGTCCTTGAGGGTGCATGGGAGTTTGCCCAACCAGTCTACATGTGCTTTGTGGACTTGGAGAAGGCATTCGACCGTGTCCCTCGGGAAGTCCTGTGGGGAGTGCTCAGAGAGTATGGGGTTTCGGACTGTCTGATTGTGGCGGTCCGCTCCCTGTATGATCAGTGTCAGAGCTTGGTTCGCATTGCCGGCAGTAAGTCGGACACGTTTCCGGTGAGGGTTGGACTCCGCCAAGGCTGCCCTTTGTCACCGATTCTGTTCATAACTTTTATGGACAGAATTTCTAGGCGCAGTCAAGGCGTTGAGGGGATCCGGTTTGGTGGCTGCAGGATTAGGTCTCTGCTTTTTGCAGATGATTTGGTCCTGATGGCTTCATCTGGCCAGGATCTTCAGCTCTCACTGGATCGGTTCGCAGCTGAGTGTGAAGCGACTGGGATGAGAATCAGCACCTCCAAGTCCGAGTCCATGGTTCTCGCCCGGAAAAGGGTGGAGTGCCATCTCCGGGTTGGGGAGGAGATCTTGCCCCAAGTGGAGGAGTTCAAGTACCTCGGAGTCTTGTTCACGAGTGAGGGAAGAGTGGATCGTGAGATCGACAGGCGGATCGGTGCGGCGTCTTCAGTAATGCGGACGCTGTATCGATCCGTTGTGGTGAAGAAGGAGCTGAGCCGGAAGGCAAAGCTCTCAATTTACCGGTCGATCTACGTTCCCATCCTCACCTATGGTCATGAGCTTTGGGTTATGACCGAAAGGACAAGATCACGGGTACAAGCGGCCGAAATGAGTTTCCTCCGCCGGGTGGCGGGGCTCTCCCTTAGAGATAGGGTGAGAAGCTCTGTCATCCGGGGGGAGCTCAAAGTAAAGCCGCTGCTCCTCCGCATCGAGAGGAGCCAGATGAGGTGGTTCGGGCATCTGGTCAGGATGCCACCCGAGCGCCTCCCTAAGGAGGTGTTTAGGGCATGTCCGACCGGTAGGAGGCCACGAGGAAGACCCAGGACACGTTGGGAAGACTATGTCTCCCGGCTGGCCTGGGAACGCCTCGGGATCCCCCGGGAGGAGCTGGACGAAGTGGCTGGGGAGAGGGAAGTCTGGGCTTCCCTGCTTAGGCTGCTGCCCCCGCGACCCGACCTCGGATAAGCGGAAGAAGATGGATGGATGGATGGATGGATTTAAAACAACAAAAAATATGACAAAGATTTCCAAAAACAAATACTTCACTTGTGTAAATAAAGTGTAATATTTTTTACAAAATCACATTAGTAATATACTAGTCAACCTATCAACCTAGTGGATAGAGTGTCCGCCCTGAGATCGGTAGGTTGTGAGTTCAAACCCCGGCCGAGTCATACCTAAGACTATAAAAATGGGACCCATTACCTCCCTGCTTGGCACTCAGCATCAAGGGTTGGAATTGGGGGTTAAATCACCAAAAAAGATTGCCGGGCGCAGCCACCGCTGCTGCTCACTGCTCCCCTCACCTCCCAGGGGGTGAACAAGGGGATGGGTCAAATGCAGAGGACAAATTTCACCACACCTAGTGTGTGTGTGACTATCATTGGTACTTTAACTTTTACTTCTCACAATTGAAATAAAATGATTTAAGATTTAACTTCCATAGGGTCCACACATAAATACTTACAAGTAAATAAATACTTCAAAAAAATACTTATTAATTAATCAATATGTACAAAATTATTACTATTGAGGGCCTATTGGTTTATTCAAACATGCCTACAAAGGTGAAATAGTCACATGGTTGAACAATTCAAGGTGTCCGATAAGGAGCAGGAAGAAGCAGAGTTTAACACACCAAGTACAGAAAGCTACAATTGTGTGGCCAAATGGCCAGTAGAGGTCAGTGTGCGGCAGTTTAGGAACAATTCAGCTTGTGTAGAGGCAACATGTGACAGATGATTGTTTTGTTTTCTTTGGACTTTCCCAGCATGCACCAAAACTGGGTCAAAAATCAGAAGGAAATGTTGAGATAATTGTTTTTGTATGTTTTTCTTTTTCTTTGGAATGCCACAAAAAAAACAAGGATTGTTTTAACAACTTGACACATTATTATTATCACTGTTATGAAAGACTCCTATTTGGTAAAGTGGCTAAGAAAAAGTTATTCAGGGGGAAAAAATGTAATTGTATTATAATCTTAACTCACATACAAAGTCAACACAAAAGCACCTGAACATTGCAACGTGTGCGATGAATTCACATAAACGATGACATATAACAGGAAAAGCACAAATTATTGTGTTTTTTTTATTATTATTATTAAGAGAAAAATATAATATTGACTACAATAACTAATACAATATAAAATACACAACTCACAAAGATTGTGCCAAATGCATCAATATAAATAATTATTACTTTAAAATAAATCCATTCCTTCTGATTTCGACATCATCTTAAAGCAGTGGTTCTTAACCTGGGTTTGATCGAACCCTAGGGGTTCGGTGAGTCGGGCTCAGGGGTTCGGCGGAGGTCAAGACACACCCGACTCATCGTGTAAATACAAACTTCTCCCTATCGGCGTATTACGGATACGGCAACAGCTGACTGGTTTGCAGGTGTGTAATTTGTTGTGAGTTCATGCTCTGTGTTGGTTTTGTTCTTTGAACAAGGTGATGCTCATGCACGGTTCATTTTGTGCACCAGTAAAAAAACATGGTAACACTTTAGTATGGGGAACATATTCACCATTAATTAGTTGCTTATTAACATGCAAATTAGTAACATATTGGCTCTTAACTAGTCATTATTAAGTACTTATTAATGCCTTATTCGGCATGGCCTTATTATAACCCTAACCCTCTAACCCTGACCTGAACCCTAACCAAATAACTCTAAATTAAGTCTTTATTACTTAGAATATGTTCCCCATACTAAAGTGTTACCAAAAACATATAACTTTGTCTTGAATTTGAAAAGAAAAAACATTTTATTTTTCACTAAAGAAGGGTTCGGTGAATGCGCATATGAAACTGCTGGGGTTCGATACCTCCAACAAGGTTAGGAACCACTGTCTTAAAGTCAGTATTAAATATTTTTTTATTAACTCGTCTTTTTTATGTTTACACCTATTGTATTTTATTTTGTTTTTATTGTTAACAATTTCTTTTTTTTTTATTACTGTTACCCCATTTTTATTGTTATCCTTATTTCTATTTTAGCATTTAAAAACCGGTTCAGAGGTATAGTTCATTAAACATATTTTTGCATTGCAAATGAAGTTGATTTGTTTTTTCTGTGACTACTTAAATATTTTTGGTCTTTTTGAAACTGAATGTTTGTCCCTTTTAACATTCATTTTACAATACAACATTTATTTTCTTAAATCTTAGCGCAAATTGATTTTTATTAAACTCTATTTTATTGCTTAAAAAATATCTCAAGGCCCACAGGAGCTTAGTGTTTATGCGGACACTTATCTCAGGCATTAATCGATCGCAACTGGACTGCACATCCGAGTAGGCTTCATCAGTTCATGCTCATAGACTTACATTGTTCAGATCTAGTCTTCGGTCCCTTCTGCATTAAGCATTAAAGTTATCTGCAGCATTGCGTGGACATCGGGGGCAGTACCTCTGGATTGGCAGACCGGGGTGGTGGTTCCTCTCTTTAAAAAGGGGAACCGGAGGGTGTGTTCTAACTATCGTGGGATCACACTCCTCAGCCTTCCCGGTAAGGTCTATTCAGGTGTACTGGAGAGGAGGCTACGCCGGATAGTCGAACCTCGGATTCAGGAGGAACAGTGTGGTTTTCGTCCTGGTCGTGGAACTGTGGACCAGCTCTATACTCTCGGCAGGGTCCTTGAGGGTGCATGGGAGTTTGCCCAACCAGTCTACATGTGCTTTGTGGACTTGGAGAAGGCATTCGACCGTGTCCCTCGGGAAGTCCTGTGGGGAGTGCTCAGAGAGTATGGGGTTTCGGACTGTCTGATTGTGGCGGTCCGCTCCCTGTATGATCAGTGTCAGAGCTTGGTTCGCATTGCCGGCAGTAAGTCGGACACGTTTCCGGTGAGGGTTGGACTCCGCCAAGGCTGCCCTTTGTCACCGATTCTGTTCATAACTTTTATGGACAGAATTTCTAGGCGCAGTCAAGGCGTTGAGGGGATCCGGTTTGGTGGCTGCAGGATTAGGTCTCTGCTTTTTGCAGATGATTTGGTCCTGATGGCTTCATCTGGCCAGGATCTTCAGCTCTCACTGGATCGGTTCGCAGCTGAGTGTGAAGCGACTGGGATGAGAATCAGCACCTCCAAGTCCGAGTCCATGGTTCTCGCCCGGAAAAGGGTGGAGTGCCATCTCCGGGTTGGGGAGGAGATCTTGCCCCAAGTGGAGGAGTTCAAGTACCTCGGAGTCTTGTTCACGAGTGAGGGAAGAGTGGATCGTGAGATCGACAGGCGGACCGGTGCGGCGTCTTCAGTAATGCGGACGCTGTATCGATCCGTTGTGGTGAAGAAGGAGCTGAGCCGGAAGGCAAAGCTCTCAATTTACCGGTCGATCTACGTTCCCATCCTCACCTATGGTCATGAGCTTTGGGTTATGACCGAAAGGACAAGATCACGGGTACAAGCGGCCGAAATGAGTTTCCTCCGCCGGGTGGCGGGGCTCTCCCTTAGAGATAGGGTGAGAAGCTCTGTCATCCGGGGGGAGCTCAAAGTAAAGCCGCTGCTCCTCCGCATCGAGAGGAGCCAGATGAGGTGGTTCGGGCATCTGGTCAGGATGCCACCCGAGCGCCTCCCTAAGGAGGTGTTTAGGGCATGTCCGACCGGTAGGAGGCCACGAGGAAGACCCAGGACACGTTGGGAAGACTATGTCTCCCGGCTGGCCTGGGAACGCCTCGGGATCCCCCGGGAGGAGCTGGACGAAGTGGCTGGGGAGAGGGAAGTCTGGGCTTCCCTGCTTAGGCTGCTGCCCCCGCGACCCGACCTCGGATAAGCGGAAGAAGATGGATAGATGGATGGTTATCCAGGGTAAATCCCACCTAACCTTATCCGTGTCCACACACAACAATGCCACCGTTTAAGACATTCTCTCCCCTTCGTCCGCCGGCGCAATGCGACCTAGTACATATGCACGAAAAAAATGTGCGTGTCATGGTCACCTCTGACCTGGAAGTTGTAGTACTATGAATTGATTAACGTGGACCCCGACTTAAACAAGTTGAAAAACTTAATCGGGTGTTACCATTTAGTGGTCAATTGTACGGAATATGTACTGTACTGTGCAATCTACTAATAAAAGTCTCAATCAATCAATCAATAGTGAATCACACCTGAGCATGAATCATATCTTTAATGGCTGTGTGGAAGTAAACAATGTGATAAAGAACATTTTACAACAGGACACTGTGCTTGTAGGCTGAAATTGGCAGTCGTACTTGACGGCCGCAACCACTTCATGGCTTCACAATAGTCTTGGAGTACTAAACTAGACGTTGAGTAATCAATCGCTCAACATACATCGCTGAAAATAACTGATAGTCTGCTTTGCCAATTTAAATGCTTTTTTCGTAGTCTTCCCTCGTCCACGGGAGCCCTCATTCTCGTTGTCTCTCCTTCGACAAATGGACAAAGGTTTTCACTAAGTAGAATCACAGCGGACCTGGACATTCAAAAGTTCTCTTGCCGTTCCTGTGGCATAACACACTCGCTGACAAACATATCCCACCCGGCTGCTGTTCTTCCAAGCCTTATCCAAAACCGTCGCTCAACATTACTTTGTTGCTGTCTGAGAAGTGTTGTATCCGAAATAGCTGCAATCGCCCGTTTCCTTCCTTTAAAGGGGAACATTATCACCAGACCTATGTAAGGGTCAATATATACCTTGATATTGCAGAAAAAAGACCATATATTTTTTTTAACCAATTTCCGAACTCTAAATGGGTGAATTTTGGCGAATTAAACGCCTTTCTAATATTCGCTCTCGGAGCGATGACGTCACAACGTGGCGTCACATCGGGAAGCAATCCGCCATTTTCTCAAACACCGAGTCAAATCAGCTCTGTTATTTTCCATTTTTTCGACTGTTTTCCGTACCTTGGAGACATCATGCCTCGTCGGTGTGTTGTCGGAGGGTGTAACAACACGAACAGGGACGGATTCAAGTTGCACCAGTGGCCCAAAGATGCGAAAATGGCAAGAAATTGGACGTTTGTTCCACACACTTTACCGACGAAAGCTATGCTACGACAGAGATGGCAAGAATGTGTGGATATCCTGCGACACTCAAAGCAGATGCATTTCCAACGATAAAGTCAAAGAAATCTGCCGCCAGACCCCCATTGAATCTGCCGGAGTGTGTGAGCAATTCAGGGACAAAGGCCCTCGGTAGCACGGCAAGCAATGGCGGCAGTTTGTTCCTGCAGACGAGCAAGCTAAACCCCCTGGATGTCTTGGCTCACACCGTCCCTTATGCCACCGAAGATGATCAAGAGAAGAATATCGACCCTAGCTTCCCTGGCCTGCTGACTTCAACTCCAAAACTGAACAGATCAGCTTTCAGGAAAAGAGCGCGGATGAGGGTATGTCTACAGAATATATTAATTGATGAAAATTGGGCTGTCTGCAGTCTCAAAGTGCATGTTGTTGCCAAATGTATTTCATATGCTGTAAACCTAGTTCATAGTTGTTAGTTTCCTTTAATGCCAAACAAACACATACCAATCGTTGGTTAGAAGGCAATCGCCGAATTCGTCCTCGCTTTCTCCCGTGTCGCTGGCTGTCGTGTCGTTTTCGTCGGTTTCGCTTGCATACGGTTCAAACCGATATGGCTCAATAGCTTCAGTTTCTTCTTCAATTTCATTTTCGCTACCTGCCTCCACACTACAACCATCCGTTTCAATACATGCGTAATCTGTTGAATCGCTTAAGCCGCTGAAATCCGAGTCTGAATCCGAGCTAATGTGGCTATATCTTGCTGTTCTATCCGCCATGTTTGTTTGTATTCACTATGTGACGTCACAGGAAAATGGACGGGTGTATATAACGATGGTTAAAATCAGGCACTTTGTAGCTTTTTTTAGGGATATTGCGTGACGGGTAAAATTTTGAAAAAAACTTCGAAAAATATAATATGCCACTGGGAACTGATTTTTAATGGTTTTAACCATTCTGAAATTGTGATAATGTTCCCCTTTAAGGTATTGATGTGTGATTTCCACAATCCTCTCTACATATAGAAGAAGGAGAAACATGGCATGTCTTGATGACTCGCCGAGTTACCAAACGGGTTGTTAGGAAGCTGGCTGTGGCGCGTTCCTATTGATGTCACTTCCTGTGTGGGGCGCGGTCTTTCTGGCATCACTTCCTCTTCGAACTCAGTTTGTACACAGCAAAAACTGAAATCTAAGTAACATTAAATATCTCAAATAAGGCTGATATTTGCTTATTTTCTGTCTGATAAGATCATTCTTCTCACTAAGCAGATTTTATGTCAGAGTGTTTTACTTGTTTTAAGGGTTTTGGTCCTAAATGATCTCAGTAAGATATTACAGTTTGTTGCTGAGATTTGATGACCTATATTGAGTAAAACATGCTTGAAACTAGAATATCAACTGATGCAAAGCTGTGTCGTCAACACTCACAAGTATAAAACTACTTTTTTAAAGTAATAATTTCTTATTTCAAGCGTGAAAAAAAAAATCATGACTTTGACACAATTGTGTCTCATAATTAAAACAGATGACAGCCAAATTGACTTTGCTGCTTTATTTTTAATGAAACAATAGAAAATACGTACTCATATAGTAGTACAGTTGGCACAGTACAGTAAACTGACAGTTAATATTTAAACATTTAACATTTCAAAGAATTTTGAACAGACATAGTTCATGAACATTCAGATAAATTCTTCCAAATTACAATAAAAAAAAATTTGGCCACTAATTGACTGAAAGAGCACGCACTTGGGCGATGATGTCATGTTATCGATGGAAAAATGCATTTTTAGACAATAAGATTTGCCTGAGCGGCTAGTAGACCCAGAGAGTAACAAGCAGTTGCCTTGTTGCCTTTCCATTAAGAAAAATAAAGTTTTTAGTATAAGTTTGCTGGTTTCAAGAAATGTAATGCAAAGCGCATATCATTATGTCAAGATAATGGCACTAGCATTTACTTAATTTAAGAATATTTTTCAACACATTGAGCAAAAAGGTCTCTTTTTTTTTTTCTATCAAGAAAAGTGCACTTGTTATTAGTGAGAATATACTTATTTTAAGGTATTTTTGGGTTCATTGAGGTTAGCTAATTTGACTTGTTTTGGAAAGTCTTGACAAGCCGAATTTTCTTGTTCTATTGGCAGATAATTTTGCTTAGTTCAAATAAAATACCCCTCATTTTTGTATTTTTTTTTTTCTTGTTTTTGAACACTGACTTTTTGCAGTGTAAACGATCAATGAGTCCACGCAAAGTTTTATTTTTTATTAAATCAACATAAAAAACACAAGATACACTTACAATTAGTGCACCAACCCAAAAAACCTCCCTCCCCCATTCACACTCATTCACACAAAAGGGTTGTTTCTTTCTGTTATTAATATTCTGGTTCCTACATTATATATCAATATATATCAATACAGTCTGCAAGGGATACAGTCCGTAAGCACACATGATTGTGCGTGCTGCTGGTCCACTAATAGTACTAACCTTTAACAGTTAATTGTACTCATTTTCATTAATTACTCGTTTCTATGTAACTGTTTTAATATTATTTTACTTTCTTTTTTATTCAAGAAAATGTTTTTAATTTATTTATCTTATTTTATTATTATTTTTAAAAAAGTACCTTATCTTCACCATACCTGGTTGTCCAAATTAGGCATAATAATGTGTTAATTCCACGACTGCATATATCTGTTGATATCGGTATCGGTTGATATCGGTTTCGGTAATTAAAGAGTTGGACGATATCGGAATACCGGATATCGGCAAAAAGCCATTATCGGACATCCCTATTTAAGACCTTTTATTTTGAAGGTGTCACTTACACTTCCGGTTTTGTTTACGTTACATGCATTATGGATTTTGTGTGCATGCAGCTGTCGTTTGTATTGATGTTGACATTCTATGCATTTATGCAATACCAATGTGCACTATCGCCGATATTGATACTGATACTTTTATCTGAATTTATTCACACCTTTCTTTTTTTTTACACAGAAAGTGAGCAAGACCTGAAAGGTATAGCGATAAATGATCAGTAATAGACCTGGGTAAGACATAAAATCTGGTTCTGACTTCTACTTTTCAGACTTGCTAAGTTGTGCTAATATAACCTTGTGAGGTGCCTTCATAGCAAGACGGAAACAAATAAATCATAACAGAAATATGATTAAAACAACTCTGCTTCTTCTAACTCTTTTTTGGACACATAAATTTACCGTATTTTTCAGGCGATAAGCCGCTACTTTTTTCCTACGCTTTGAACCCTTCGGCTTATAAAACAGTGTGGCTAATTTAGTAATTTTACTGCGCTAACGTCTATAATATTTTGTATTCAACAAATACAGACACTGAAAAGGTTTGTTATTGTGTGTGCTATGATGCCACCTTTTGGACGAGTTTGCTCACTGCAAGTGCTGCGTGTTGAACGTCTAGAGTATTTCCTTCTGTTTAGTGCCATGAACCGGAAGTACAAGTGCCGTCTCAACTACTTGTCATCCATAGAGTTTTTCCTTGTATGGTTTCTTCATTCATTACTCCGTTTGTAGGTTTTACAATATAACTAAAACAATTCATACTTACTAAACTTACATTTTTGATAGTAGTGTTTTATTTGTGTGTGTATCGTATTGTAATTAAGCTAGCCTCATTAGCATTAGCTAATATGTTAACACGTTTACAAGTGCCTGTGTTAGTATTGTTTAGTTATAATGGCATTCTTTTTATATTGTTTCAGTTTAACAAAATCAGTAAATTCACCAAAACGTCACTGTGGAGTTATGGAGTCTGTTTAAAATTAAAGTTAAAGTCCCAACGATAGTCACACACACACCAGGTGTGGCGAAATTATCCTCTCACCAATTCCCATGTTCACCCCCTGGGAGGTGAGGGGAGCAGTGAGCAGCAGCGGTGGCCGGGCTCGGGAATCATTTGGTGATTTAACCCCCAATTCCGACCCTTGGTGCTGAGTGCCATGCAGGGAGGCAAGGTGTCCCATTTTTCTTATAGTCTTTGGTATGACTCGGCCGGGGTTTGAACTCACGACCTACCGATCTCAGGGCGGACACTCTAACCACTAGGCCACTGAGCAGTTTAGTTGATTGGAGAGATAGCTTCCGCAGCTAGTGGGTCCATGATGATGACTTCTGTTTTGTTTGATCATCCGTTTTCCGTTTTTCTGCCGTGTTACAGGATCCATTTGGAAACAATTAAGGTGTGTAAATAAAACATTTATAACCTCTTTCTGTATAAATAACTCATTTCACAACGGATATTTCTGCCGCTTGTAGTCCAGTGCGGTTAATATATATATATATATATATATGTATATATATAAACTATTTTTCTCTGCTAAAATTTAGTGGGTACGGCTCATATAGTTTAGTATAGCTTTATAGTCCAGAAAATAAGGTACTTAAATGTCATCCGTGATCAAAATAAATTTAACCATTTACAATTGTCAGCATAAAACACCTTGAGTAAAAAAAAAGATTGTTTATAATAATGAAGATAATAATTGTTAAGTAATTAGAAATCTATTACAGTGAATAAAAGTAAATTTGATGTCAATTTGTAACACAATATGCAAATCCATTGAAAAGTGAAAAAAACAGCCAAGAGTGAATTTTACTTGTATATCCTTTTGAGACATCCATATGATCACATATGTTTTTCATCGTTGAATAAACTAGAAATAATTTCCAAAAGTCTCTATATCAGGCGTGTGGCGTGACAAATGAGCCCCGGGTTCGCTCCCCCTGCTCTGTATCACTCATTGTTGTCTTTTCCTCAACTCCTCTGGTAAAGCATGGATTCTTTACCTCGCCTCGTTTCTTCTGTGGTCTGTAAAGTCAGATCATATTAGTTCAGGTTTTAAATCAGTCACAGTTCAAAGAGACGAGGATGATTTCAGAAGCCATTCAATCCACAAAACACACTCTTCAGTCATGTAGTCTGCTTTCAGGATCTACTGCAGTCGTTGGCATTTTGCCTCAACTGTTTTAGATCTATGGCGTTATTTAGTGCTGTCAGAGCACAGAACACCGCTGCAGTTTTTACAGTAAGGTCCCACATGACGTTGGGGAAACTGGTCGCTTCAAGATTAAAACCTTCATCAATAAAGGAAATAATACTTAAATGTTATTTGTTAATTGATCCATTTAGTCTTATCTATTCAAGCCACCCTTTTTTTAACACGCTTTTAATCTTCTAATTGATTGATGACAAGCATTGTACCATATGTCCCGGCAAGAAATCTGCGTTCAAAGAACTCCGGCTTATTAGTGATTCCCAGAGCCCAAAAAAAGTCTGCGGGCTATAGAGCGTTTTCTATTCGGGCTCCAGTACTCTGGAATGCCCTCCCGGTAACAATTAGAGATGCTACCTCAGTAGAAGCATTTAAGTCCCATCTTAAAACTCATTTGTATACTCTAGCCTTTAAATAGCCCCCCTGTTAGACCAGTTGATCTGCCGTTTCTTTTCTTTTCTCCTCTGCTCCCCTCTTCCTTGTGCAGGGGGGGGGGCACAGGTCCGGTGGCCATGGATGAAGTGCTGCCTGTCCAGAGTCGGGACCCGGGGTGGACCGCTCGCCTGTGCATCGGCTGGGAACATCTCTGCGCTGCTGACCCGTCTCCGCTCGGGATGGTGTCCTGCTGGCCCCACTATGGACTGGACTGTTACTATTATGTTGGATCCACTATGGACTGGACTCTCACAATATTATGTCAGACCCACTCGACATCCATTGCTTTCGGTCTCCCCTAGAGGGGGGGGGTTTACCCACATATGCGGTCCTCTCCAAGGTTTCTCATAGTCATTCACATCGACGTCCCACTGGGGTGAGTTTTTCCTTGCCCTTATGTGGGCTTTGTACCGAGGATGTCGTTGTGGCTTGTGCAGCCCTTTGAGACACTTGTGATTTAGGGCTATATAAATAAACATTGATTGATTGATTGATTTTTTCACCAACACATCCTATGACCGGTAAAGTTTTCAAAATAAAATCACACCAAAATTACACGGTTGCACCACAGTAGGCAGTCGAGGCTTTCTGCCAGCACAGTGCTACTGTTGTCATCTGTTGAGGGGGTTTTTAAGCATTTTTAGGGATGTGCCGATTGATCAGCCACCGATTTTTATGAAAAAAAATTGTGATCGCCATTGCAGGCTAGTGCTTTTTAATGCAGATCACAAATGCTGATCCCTCTGGCTGACACTGTATGTATTTTTACATACTGTGTTTCTTAGTATCCTAAATATCGATATCCAGTATTAATATCACTGGAGGACCAGGCTTAACATTTTACACACTGGGAGCAAGCCAGAAACAAGCATGCTAATAGCTAAGCTAACTGCTAAGCTAGCTTTAAACAACACCAAGAAGTAAGTGCTTAGTATTCTTTACGGAGTGTAGACAAAATCATGTTGCAGCAAAAAGTATGCAGTTATTATTAGGAAATTAACAAGTAGATTATTAAGAGTCTGATTCTCACACAGTGGTACGTGTACCACCAGTGGTACGCAGGCCCCATCTTGTGGTATGCCAAATAATATATATATATATATATATATATATATATATATATATATATATATATATATATATATATATATATATATATATATATATATATATATATATATATATATATATATATATATATATATATATATATATATATTTATATATATATATATATATATATATATATATATAGACATATATACACACACACACATAGATTATATATATATATATATATATATATATATATTATATAATATATATATATATATATATATATATATATATATATATATATATATATATATATATACTTATATACAAAACCAGAGAAGTTGGCACATATATATATATATATATTTATATATATATATATATATATATATATATATATATATATATAGACATATATACACACACACACATAGATTATATATGTATATATATATATATATATATATATATATATATATATATATATATATATATATATATATATATATATATACTTATATACAAAACCAGAGAAGTTGGCACATTGTGTAAATCATAAATAAAAACAGAATACAATGATTTGCAAATCCTTTTCAACTTATGAATAAACTGCAAAGACAATATATTTAATGTTCGAACTGAGAAACTTAATTTTTTGCAAATAATCATTAACTTAGAATTTAATGGCAGCAACACATTGCAAAAAAGTTGGCACAGGGGCATTTTTACCGCTGTGTTACATGGCCTTTCCTTTTAAAAACACTCAGTAAACGTTTGGGAACTGAGGAGACCAATTTTTGAAGCTTTTCAGGTGGAATTATTTCCTATTCTTGCTTGATGTACATCTTAAGTTGTTCAACAGTCCGGGGTCTCAGTTGTCGTATTTTAGGCTTCATAATGCACCACACATTTTCATTGGGAGACAGGTCTGGACTACAAGCAGGCCATTCTGGTACCCGCACTCTATTACTACGAAGCAACGCTGTTGTAACACATGCAGAATGTGGCTGAAATAAGCAGGGGCGTCCATGATAACGTTGCTTGGATGGCAACATATGTTGCTCCAAAACCTCTATGTACCTTTCAGCATTAATGGTGCCTTCACAGATGTGTAAGTTACCCATGCCTTGGACACTAATACACCCCCATACCATCACAGATGCTGGCTTTTCAACTTTGCGCCTATAACAGTCCGGATGGTTCTTTTCCTCTTTGGTCCGGAGGACACAACGTCCACAGTTTCCAAAAACAAATTGAAATGTGGACTCATCAGACCACAGAACACTTTTCCACCTGGCATCAGTCCATCTTAGATGACCTTGGGTCCAGCGAAGCAGGCGGTTGTTGTTGATAAATGGCTTTCGCTTTGCATAGTAGAGTTTTAACTTGCACTTACAGATGTAGCGACAAACTGTAGTTACTGACAGTGGTTTTCTGAAGTGTTCCTGAGCCCATGTGGTGATATCCTTTACACACTGATGTCGGTTTTTGATGGAGTACCGCCTGAGGGATCGAAGGTCATGGGCATTCAATGTTGGTTTTCGGCCTTGCTGATTACGTGCAGTGATTTCTCCAGATTGACTGAACCTTTTGATGATATTACGGACCGTAGATGGTTAAATCCTTAAATTCCTTGCAATAGCTCTTTGAGAAATGTTGGTCTTCAACTGTTGGACAATTTTCTCACGCATTTGTTGACAAAGTGATGACCCTCACCCCATCCTTGTTTGTGAATGACTGAGCATTTCATGGAAACTGCTTTTATACCCAATCATGGCACCCACCTGTTCTCAATTAGCCTGTTCACCTGTGGGATGTTCCAAATAAGTGTTTGATGAGCATTCCTCAACTTTCTCAGTCTTTTTTGCCACGTGTGCCAGCTTTTTTGAAACATGTTGCAGGCATCAAATTCCAAAGAGTCATTACAAAGACTATAAAAATGGGACCCATTACCTCCCTGCTTGGCACCTGGCACAAAGGTTGGAATTGGGGGTTAAATCACCAAAAATGATTCCCGGGCGCAGCCACCGCTGCTGCCCACTGCTCCCCTCACCTCTCAGGGGGTGATCAATGGTGATGGGTCAAATGCAGAGAATAATTTCGCCACACTTAGTGTGTGTGTGTGACAATCATTGGTACTTTAACTCAATATATATATGTATATACACACACATACATATATACACAAATATGTGTGTGTATGTACAGGTAAAAGCCAGTAAATTAGAATATTTTGAAAAACTTGATTTATTTCAGTAATTGCATTCAAAAGGTGTAACTTGTACATTATATTTATTCATTGCACACAGACTGATGCATTCAAATGTTTATTTCATTTAATTTTGATGATTTGAAGTGGCAACAAATGAAAATCCAAAATTCCGTGTGTCACAAAATTAGAATATTGTGTAAGGGTTAAATTTTGAAGACACCCGGTGCCACAAACTAATCAGCTGATTAACTCAAAACACCTGCAAAGGGCTTTAAATGGTCTCTCAGTCCAGTTCTGAAGCCTACACAAACATGGGGAAGACTTCAGATTTGACAGCTGTCCAAAAGGCAACAATCGACACATTGCACAAGGAGGGAAAGACACAAAAGGTTATTGCTGAAGAGGCTGGCTGTTCTCAGAGCTCTGTGTCCAAACACATTAATGGAGAGGCAAAGGGAAGGAAAAACTGTGGTCAGAAAAAGTGTACAAGCGATAGGGATCACCGCGCCCTGGTCAAGATTGTGAAAAAAAAAACATTCAAAAATGTGGGGGAGATTCAGAAGGAGTGGACAGCTGCTGGAGTCAGTGCTTCAAGATCCACCACCAAGAGACGCTTGAAAGACATGGGTTTCAACTGCCGCATACCTCGTGTCAAGCCACTGTTGACCAAGAAACAGCGCGCAAAGCGTCTCACCTGGGCTAAGGAAAAAAAGAGCTGGACTGCTGCTGAGTGGTCCAAAGTCATGTTTTCTGACGAAAGCAAATTTTGCATTTCCTTTGGAAATCGAGGTCCCAGAGTCTGGAGGAAGACAGGAGAGGCACAGGATCCACGTTGCCTGAAGTCTAGTGTAAAGTTTCCACCATCAGTGATGGTTTGGGGTGCCATGTCATCTGCTGGTGTCGGTCCACTCTGTTTCCTGAGATCCAGGGTCAACGCAGCCGTCTACCAGCAAGTTTTAGAGCACTTCATGCTTCCTGCTGCTGACCTGCTCTATGGAGATGGAGATTTCAAGTTCCAACAGGACTTGGCGCCTGCACACAGCGCAAAATCTACCCGTGCCTGGTTTACGGACCATGGTATTTCTGTTCTAAATTGGCCCGCCAACTCCCCTGACCTTAGCCCCATAGAAAATCTGTGGGGTATTGTGAAAAGGAAGATGCAGAATGCCAGACCCAAAAACGCAGAAGAGTTGAAGGCCACTATCAGAGCAACCTGGGCTCTCATAACACCTGAGCAGTGCCAGAAACTCATCGACTCCATGCCACGCCGCATTAACGCAGTAATTGAGGCAAAAGGAGCTCCAACCAAGTATTGAGTATTGTACATGCTCATATTTTTCATTTTCATACTTTTCAGTTGGCCAACATTTCTAAAAATCCCTTTTTTGTATTAGCCTTAAGTAATATTCTAATTTTGTGACACACGGAATTTTGGATTTTCATTTGTTGCCACTTCAAATCATCAAAATTAAATGAAATAAACATTTAAATGCATCAGTCTGTGTGCAATGAATAAATATAATGTACAAGCAGTGTTGGGACTAACGCGTTACAAAGTAACGCGTTACTATCGGCGGTAACTAGTAATCTAACGCGTTATTTTTTATATTCAGTAACTCCGTTACCGTTACTACATGATGCGTTACTGCGTTATTTTGCGTTATTTTTTATGTAGTATCGGCTAGAAACTGAGAAGATCTGAGTGTTGCAGCGCTGCTGAAGAGGCGACAAAAAAGAGGCGCGCCGCGCGCTGTCTGTGTGTACGTGTGTGTGTGTGTGTGTGTGTGTGTGTGTGTGTGTGTGTGTGTGTGTGTGTGTGTGTGTGTGTGTGTGTGTGTGTGTGTGTGTGTGTGGAGGGGGCGTGTCTGTGTCTACTATCAAGACGTCATGGCGAACCCCGAAGCCGAGTTTCTTAAAATGGAGATATTTTCAGTACGTTTCTTTTATCGACCACAAAGAAAAGAACATTTTAGTTGAATGTAAGTTTCAAATATGCTGAAACAGCGACAAAAACAACATGCTTCGACGAAGCTAGTAAAGAGACACACACTTCACCTCCACCTCCAACAGCGGCTGGATTTTAATGAGGCACTGCACACTGAAGGTACACACACTCTGTCAATTCTCTTATATACTCTTTCATTTTAGACTTTTAGAGTGTTTGATTATCACATCACTCTAAATGTTTAGACTATAAAGTTCACAAACCTAAAGAGGGATGCTAGTGGGCCAGGCTAATATTTCCTTTTCTCTAAACTAAGTGGGGAAATGTGTAGAGTGTTCTGGGCTTCAGACATGATTTTATTTCAGAATTCCTTGAGAAAACGCCTGGTTTGGCTTTATGTATGTAGTGTGTGCCTTTCTTGTTTTACAGCTGTGTTGTTATTATGCTGTTTGTTACTTATGTATGTTATGTTGCAGCTATTTAAAATAGTTTTGTCAATTTGTTCTGGTCTGAAACAAATTGGCCCTTTAAAACATATCTTTGTCTTTGTGTGTTGTATGTAGAGCACATTGCTTAGCAGAGTTCAGTGATGCAAATGCATGTCAAGTTGATCAACAGATTGTATTATTCTCCAGTGCAATAACAGTACTAAAATGAAGGCTAAAAGGGCATTAAATGGGGCCTTAAAAAAATTAAAAAATATATATAAGTAACTAAATAGTTACTTTTCACAGTAACACATTACTTTTTGGTTTAAGTAACTGAGTTAGTAACTGAGTTACTTTTGAAATAAAGTAACTAGTAACGTAACTAGTTACTGGTTTTCAGTAACTAACCCAACACTGTGTACAAGTTACACCTTTTGAATGCAATTACTGAAATAAATCAAGTTTTTCAAAATATTCTAATTTACTGGCTTTTACCTGTATATATATATATATATATATATATATATATATATATATATATATATATATATATATATATATATATATATATATATATATATATACATATGTATGCATACATACATATATTTATATACATATATTTACATACACAATGTGTGTATATATGTGTGTATATATATATATATATATATATATATATATATATATATATATATATATATATATATATATATTTATACACACATGTGTGCGTGTGTGTGTATTATTCTTTGCAAAGCTATGTTTTCTTTAAGTATTTAAAGTTAAAGTTAAAGTTAAAGTACCAATGATTGTCACACACACTAGGTGTGGCGAAATTATTCTCTGCATTTGACCCATCACCCTTGATCACCCCCTGGGAGGTGAGGGGAGCAGTGGGCAGCAGCGGTGGCTGCGCCCGGGAATCATTTTGGTGATTTAACCCCCAATTCCAACCCTTGATGCTGAGTGCCAAGCAGGGAGGTAATGGGTCCCATTTTTATAGTCTTTGGTATGACTCGGCCGGGATTTGAACTCCCAACCTACCGATCTCAGGACGGACACTCTAACCACTAGGCCACTGAGTTTAGTTAGATCCATGCCATTTCTGTGTGTGTTTTTGTTGATGTTTCGAGTGAAAAGCACTTTTTGTTTCTAATATAATCATGTAGTGGCTTGTGGATGGACCCTTTATGATAAATACTAACAGTTTTATTTTATTCGGTAAAAGCTTTAAAAAATCATGTTGAAGTATTCATCACATATTTTACATTTGCACAAGTCTGTAAAAGGAGTTGGAAGAAGCAGAGTTTATTTTGTTATTTCCCTTCCTCAGGTCTCAGAAAATACAGATAAAGTGTTCTCTTTTAAAACTAATGCGTGTTTTTTTTAGGTGTAGTTTTTATGTTTATAATTTGTTCATAGCATTTTTAAAACATACAAAATAGTAGATGAATACATTAAAAAGAAAACAAAAATGTTAAAAAGATATTGTTTAAAATCATTAATTAGTAACATTATTGAATATTAAAATGTAATATTTTTTGATAAAAGATTAAAGGCACACTTTCTTAATCAGGCTTTTTACTGATATATTAAACTCTTAAGGTTTTTTATTTTTATTGTGTTATTTTCTATTTCGTATATTGCCACTATATTTGTATCATTCTCACTGTTTTTGATTTTTTTCAGTCATTTATTATTCATATTTTGTTTTACATATATTTCAAAAACATGACATATTTTTTTAGACAAGGTACATTTTTAGTTATTCTCCAGTGTGGATGCCTCATAGGTGGTATTTACCCTCCATCCTCAGTGCAATCTCTATGCAATCTCATGTGTTGTTATTGTCAGTGGTGCTGTGTGTGTGTGTGTGTGTGTGTGTGTGTGTGTGTGTGTGTGTGTGTGTGTGTGTGCGTGTGCGTGTGCGAGGCTGAAGGCCCATCTGGCTCCGATGAGGGCCACCTCTTCACGGTGCCTCAGCCTGATTCATGAGCCCAGGACAGCCTCAGCTGCTCTCGCACATCCAGCCTTCTCTTCCAGAAAGTTTCTCTCTCACTAGAAAACAAACAACATTGACATCTGCGTCCGTCCATCTACTGAATTCGAACCCATGCTTGTTCTCGGTCCAATCTATCCACAGATGTTTTATTTGGATTAGGACGGCAGTTTCACCTTAATTTATTTTACGCCAATGTCCCGTTTGTTTATTTCTTTTTATACAATTACTGATAATACGGAGTGTGTCTAAAATTTGGGAGCAAGGAATAAACACTTGTTGAATATTATTTCTCTGTGGAAATTGAAGTCAAAAGGAGCATCATCATCTTTATGAGGGAATAATATTTGTTGTACTGCAGTATTGTACTGGATTCCTAGATCAGAGGTCGGCAACCCCACATGTTGAAAAAGCTATATTGGACCAAAAATACAAAAAACAAATATGTCTGGAGCCACAAAAAGTTAAAAACCTTATATAAGTGTTATAATGAAGGCAACACATTAAGTGAGTGTCTCAGAGGGTTAGATAACTCCTGGAAATTACTGGCTTAAAACTGCCAAAGGTACAGATATGTGTGTCCAAGTTAAAGGAAAGGACAGGCTTCTTCTTCTAATGGATTTATTACAATCTTTGCAAGCTGTGGTCTGGAACAACATGGTAACGTTTGCTGTGGTCTGGAACAACATGGCACACAATCAGAAATGCAGCTTAATATTACATACAGATAACGTATCATGAGACATGCAAATATAAATTAAATACACAGAGGACATAAGTAAAGGAAATTTGATGAACTCAAATGTACCTACAAACGAGGCATAACGATGCAATATGTACTCATAGCTAAACTAAATAGCACGTTAGCATGGATTATTTGCTCTCCACTCAAGTTAATAACATCAACAAAGCTCACCTGTGTGTATAGCAATACTGAAATAAACTGCAACAAATAACAGTGCAATTAACCGTGCAATGACAGTGCAATACATGTTCATAACATGGTCACTAGTTTCTCTTGTTATATTCTTATTTTTACTGTTATAATTTCATTCTTATTGTTGCTTTTTATCTTTATTCTTATTGTAATATTTTCTATTTTATTTCCATTTATACCCCCATTATTTACTTTTTAAATTTGATCTCAATTTTGTACACTGCTGCTGGAATTTTAATTTTCCTGAGGGAACTCTCCTGTAGGAATCAATAAAGTACTGTATATCTATCTGTATATATATATATTTCTAGGCGCAGTCAAGGCGTTGAGGGGATCCGGTTTGGTGGCTGCAGGATTAGGTCTCTGCTTTTTGCAAATGATTTGGTCCTGATGGCTTCATCTGGCCAGGATCTTCAGCTCTCACTGGATCGGTTCGCAGCTGAGTGTGAAGCGACTGGGATGAGAATCAGCACCTCCAAGTCCGAGTCCATGGTTCTCGCCCGGAAAAGGGTGGAGTGCCATCTCCGGGTTGGGGAGGAGATCTTGCCCCAAGTGGAGGAGTTCAAGTACCTCGGAGTCTTGTTCACGAGTGAGGGAAGAGTGGATCGTGAGATCGACAGGCGGATCGGTGCGGCGTCTTCAGTAATGCGGACGCTGTATCGATCCGTTGTGGTGAAGAAGGAGCTGAGCCGGAAGGCAAAGCTCTCAATTTACCGGTCGATCTACGTTCCCATCCTCACCTATGGTCATGAGCTTTGGGTTATGACCGAAAGGACAAGATCACGGGTACAAGCGGCCGAAATGAGTTTCCTCCGCCGGGTGGCGGGGCTCTCCCTTAGAGATAGGGTGAGAAGCTCTGTCATCCGGGGGGAGCTCAAAGTAAAGCCGCTGCTCCTCCGCATCGAGAGGAGCCAGATGAGGTGGTTCGGGCATCTGGTCAGGATGCCACCCGAGCGCCTCCCTAAGGAGGTGTTTAGGGCATGTCCGACCGGTAGGAAGCCACGGGGAAGACCCAGGACACGTTGGGAAGACTATGTCTCCCGGCTGGCCTGGGAACGCCTCGGGATCCCCCGGGAGGAGCTGGACGAAGTGGCTGGGGAGAGGGAAGTCTGGGCTTCCCTGCTTAGGCTGCTGCCCCCGCGACCCGACCTCGGATAAGCGGAAGAAGATGGATGGATGGATGGATATCTATCTGTCTCAATTTGTCCACCAAACGTTTTATGCTGTGCCTGAATACATAGATGAAGAAAGAGTGGCATAAAACACGTCATTCTGTGGCTGCGACGGATAAAGTTGTACACGTAAACCAACTTTGGTGAATTCAAGGACCGCCAAAATACTGTCATCAGTGAAGCATAAACACAAACATCTTAAACAGTGAACTTTCTAACAATTAGGAAGGTTTGTGTTATGTTTGTCCTCCTACAGAAACATTACTAAAACAACAAATATATTTTTCCCCCATCTTTTTCCATTTTTGAAAAAAAGCTCCAGGGAGCCACTAGGGCGGTGCTAAAGAGCCACATGCGGCTCGAGAGCCGCGGGTTGCTGACTCCCGACCTAGATTACGACATACTGTTTGGTTACAATAAGATGTGAGTCATCAGAAAAATACCACAAGATGTGGTAAACTAGTTCATGTTTGCTGGGTTTGTATTTTTTTTGCAACTACACACAATGAAACGGTGCTTGGTATCTTCCCAGGTGTTTGATTAGGGTGACATGATCTGATATCGATATTGGATGTCGGTCTGATATTAGACAAAAAAAACAAGTATCAGATTATATCGCGTGGCGAAGTTGGTAGAGTGGCCGTGCCAGCAATCGGAGGGTTGCTGGTTACTGGGGTTCAATCCCCACCTTCTAACCATCCTAGTCACGTCCGTTGTGTCCTTGGGCAAGACACTTCACCCCTTGCTCCTGATGGCTGCTGGTTAGCGCCTTGCATGGCAACTCCCGCCATCAGTGTGTGAATGTGTGTGTGAATGGGTGAATGTGGAAATACTGTCAAAGCGCTTTGAGTACCTTGAAGGTAGAAAAGCGCTATACAAGTATAACCCATTTATCATTTATCATTTATATCGACCTGCATCTACAAACCCCGTTTCCATATGAGTTGGGAAATTGTGTTAGATGTAAATATAAACGGAATACAATGATTTGAAAATAATTTTCAACCCATATTCGGTTGAATATGCTACAAAGACAACATATTTGATGTTCAAACTCATAAGCATTTTTTTTTTGTTGCAAATAATCATTAACTTTAAAATTTGATGCCAGCAACACGTGACAAAGAAGTTGGGAAAGGTGGCAATAAATACTGATAAAGTTGAGGAATGCTCATCAAACACTTATTTGGAACATCCCACAGGTGAACAGGCAAATTGGGAACAGGTGGGTGCCATGATTGGGTGTAAAAGTGGATTCCATGAAATGCTCAGTCATTCACAAACAAGGATGGGGCGAGGGTCACCACTTTGTCAACAAATGCGTGAGCAAATTGTTGAACAGTTTAAGAAAAACCTTTCTCAACCAGTTATTGCAAGGGATTTAGGGATTTCACCATCTACGCTCCGTAATATCATCAAAGGGTTCAGAGAATCTGGAGAAATCACTGCACGTAAGCAGCTAAGCACGTGACCTTCGATCCCTCAGGCGGTACTGCATCAACAAGTGACATCAGTGTGTAAAGGATATCACCACATGGGTTCAGGAACACTTCAGAAACCCACTGTCAGTAATTACAGTTGCTACATCTGTAAGTGCAAGTTAAAACTCTCCTATGCAAGGCAAAAACCGTTTATCAACAACACCCAGAAACGCCGTCGGCTTCGCTGGGCCTGAGCTCATCTAAAATGGACCGATACAAAGTGGAAAAGTGTTCTGTAGTCTGACGAGTCCACATTTCAAATTGTTTTTGGAAACTGTGGACATCGTGTCCTCCGGACCAAAGAGGAAAAGAACCATCCGGATTGTTATAGGCGCAAAGTTGAAAAGCCAGCATGTGTGATGGTATGGGGGTCTACTAGTGGCCAAGACATGGGTAACTTACACATCTGTGAAGGCGTCATTAATGCTGAAAGGTACATACAGATTTTGAAGCAACATATGTTGCCATCCAAGCAACGTTACCATGGACGCCCCTGCTTATTTCAGCAAGGCAATGCCAAGCCACGTGTTACATCAATGTGGCTTCATAGTAAAAGAGTGCGGGTACTAGACTGGCCTGCCTGTAGTCCAGACCTGTCTCCCATTGAAAATGTGTGCCGCATTATGAAGCCTAAAATACCACAACGAAGAACCCCGGACTGTTGAACAACTTAAGCTGTACATCAAGCAAGAATGGGAAAGAATTCCACCTGAGAAGCTTCAGAAATGTGTCTCCTCAGTTCCCAAACGTTTACTGAATGTTGTTAAAAGGAAAGGCCATGCAACACAGTGGTGAACATGCCCTTTCCCAACTACTTTGGCACGTGTTGCAGCCATGAAATTCTAAGTTAATTATTATTTGCCAAAAAAAAATAAAGTTTATCAGTTTGAACATCAAATATGTTGTCTCTGTAGTGCATTCAATTGAATATGGGTTGAAAAGGATTTGCAAATCATTGTATTTCGTTTATATTTACCTCTAACACAATTTCCCAACTAATATGGAAACAGGGTTTGTAGAATAGGGGTGTCAAACTCATTTTAGATGGAGAAAGATCGACTCCCAAGTGGGCCGGACTGGTAAAATCACATCACGATAACTTAAATATAAAGACAACTTCAGATTGTTTTCTTTGTTTAAAAATAGAACAAGCACATTCTGAAAATGTACAAATCATAATGTTGTTGTTTTTTACACTTACATGTTGCGGTTAATAGTATTCTATCTTTATTTGTTGTTATTTATACTTTCTGAATAAATTATGTGATAATGTTCATTAGTCAACTCATTAGTGTTCATTTTCAATCTATCAAGATAAAAAAATAATATCAAAATCAAATTTCAGAATGTTATTTATGTAGTTTGCTCATTTTCCTCGACTGGTGCACTATCATCATGTGTTTTTTTTTGTTTTTTTTACATATGTAGTATAATCTACAAAGATACAATGAATTGCTATTGCGACATCTAGTGGACACATTTGGAACAGCAGTTTCTTTCATTCAAAAATTTCGGCTCATTTTTATACTTAGCAAACTCATCCAGTGCGTTTGACACCCTTGATCTAAACCCTCTAATATAAGCTCCGATACGAGCATTGTGGCCACTAAGTGTTGCCAAAAGAAAAAACAATTACCACTCCAATACAATGTAAAGACAGCATAAGTCTGTTACAGATGGTTAATAATAAATAGGTTAGTGTTTTTCACACATACCGTTGTTCTCTGCTTGACTAATTTTACTTGATCAAGCCTTTTCTAATATTATACACTGCCAAACAATCCAATTATGCATGATTTGTGTTGATATCGTATCGGCTCAACATCGCAGTCGGCCAATACGCAAGGCTGTACTGTAATATCGAATAGTTGGTAAAAAAAAAAAAAAAAAAAAAAGTATTATTGGGACACCCTTAATTACAACCTTTTTTGTCATGAGAGAGGTTCTGGATTATTTGTGTTTGGACGTCGAGGCCATCATACGAAACGCTAACGATGATTGTTTTGTTGATATCGTTACACTCCCTTATATGGTTGTATTTTTTTTAAATAGTATTGCATTGTTCACAAATGTGTTTTCCTAAAATACTAGTGCTTGGTATTATTGGGATTGTATTACAAAAAGTATATGATCATCCAATGTATGAAGGAATATAGAATCCAAGCAACTAAAAGGTATCAGTATATTGTATTTACTTGGTATCAAATCATTACCAGAATTTGCAGTATCGTCTACCCCTTTTTTGCTATTGATTGTTTCTTATCCTGTTGTCTCTATATACCTTATGTCTTTGTATCTCAACCCAAGTTATGTTTGAGGTTTTCCTTGCCTCCGTTGCCAAAGGCTTGTTGGTGTGGGTTTGAATTGGTTTTCTTTGATAGATGAGAAGCGTAAGGTGTTTCTGTCCTGTGACGGACTGGCGACACAGTCCAGCTGGGATAGGCTCCAGCTCACCTGTAACCCGAATGAGGTCGAGCGGTATAGAAAATGGACGGATTTGTATTCCTTCCAGCAATACTCTGAAATACACAGCTGCATTGTTCAGTTTTCTGCAGTTAAGTCATCCAAGACAAGAAGTCGAGCCAAACAAGCAGGCCTTGCCGACAGATGTCTGGATGCTCGTCCAGATGACTGTCGGGAGAGATCACGGAGCAACCAGCCCTGACAGGAAGTCTTTTTAACTTGCCGTGTTTCCCAAGATCTCCTGTTTGTGCTCGCAATCAATGCTCCAGAGCATGAGCCGGTCTAATTAGCATTATTCACGGCATGTTACTTGGCGTATCACCATATCAACATTGTTTGCCTAATTCAGTCTTTCTCAAAAAGTGTGGTGCAATGCCTAGGGGGAACATGCTTTATCAGTATCATGCAGTATCGTGCTTCAATGCGTGCTTCGAAAAGCTGTGTACTACAAAACGCCATTAAGCCTTACTTCCTCAGTTTGAAAAAAAATCAGCAGAAATTGTATTATTCATTTTTGTTTTGTAGGTTAAAGTGTTTTTTTATTGTGCTCCTGAGGTAATTTAGCTGATCAATTTAAATGTGTTTATTTATTGAGTACATTTGGTTGTATTTTTCAGTATTAAGTCAGGCAAAACATTTATTAAAATCCGGCCCGAGGGAGGTCCCAAGTTTTTTGTTTTTTTTTCTATTACTACAAACCCTGTTTCCATATGAGTTGGGAAATTGTGTTAGATGTAAATATAAACGGAATACAATGATTTGCAAATCCTTTTCAACACATATTCAATTGAATGCACTACAAAGACAACATATTTGATGTTCAAACTCATAAACTTTTTTTTTTTTTTTGCAAATAATAATTAACTTAGAATTTCATGGCTGTAACACGTGCCAAAGTAGTTGGGAAAGGGCATGTTCACCACTGTGTTACATGGCCTTTCCTTTTAACAACACTCAGTAAACGTTTGGGAACTGAGGAGACACATTTTTTAAGCTTCTCAGGTGGAATTCTTTCCCATTCTTGCTTGATGTACAGCTTAAGTTGTTCAACAGTCCGGGGGTCTCCATTGTGGTATTTTAGGCTCCATAATGCGCCACACATTTTCAATGGGAGACAGGTCTGGACTACAGGCAGGCCAGTCTAGTACCCGCACTCTTTTACTATGAAGCCACGTTGATGTAACACGTGGCTTGGCATTGTCTTGCTGAAATAAGCAGGGGCGTCCATGGTAACGTTGCTTGGATGGCAACATATGTTGCTCCAAAACCTGTATGTACCTTTCAGCATTAATGGCGCCTTCACAGATGTGTAAGTTACCCATGTCTTGGGCACTAATACACCCCCATACCATCACAGATGCTGACTTTTCAACTTTGCGCCTATAACAATCCGGATGTTTCTTTTCCTCTTTGGTCCTGAGAACACAACGTCCACAGTTTCCAAAAACAATTTGAAATGTGGACTCGTCAGACCACAGAACACTTTTCCACTTTGTATCAGTCCATCTTAGATGAGCTCAGGCCCAGTGAAGCCGAGGGCGTTTCTGGGTGTTGTTGATAAACGGTTTTTGCCTTGCAAAGGAGAGTTTTAAATTGCACTTACAGATGTAGCGACCAACTGTAGTTACTGACAGTGGGTTTCTGAAGTGTTCTTGAGCCCATGTGGTGATATCCTTTACACACTGATGTCGCTTGTTGATGCAGTACAGCCTGAGGGATCAAAGGTCACAGGCTTAGCTGCTTACGTGCAGTCATTTCTCCAGATTCTCTGAACCCTTTGATGATATTACGGACCGTAGATGGTGAAATCCCTAAATTCCTTGCAATAGCTGGTTGAGAAAGGTTTTTCTTAAACTGTTCAACAATTTGCTCACGCATTTGTTGACAAAGAGGTGACCCTCGCCCCATCCTTGTTTGTGAATGACTGAGCATTTCATGGAATCTACTTTTATACCCAATCATGGCACCCACCTGTTCCCAATTTGCCTGTTCACCTGTGGGATGTTCCAAATAAGTGTTTGATGAGCATTCCTCAACTTTATCAGTATTTATTGCCACCTTTCCCAACTTCTTTGTCAGTGTTGCTGGCATCAAATTCTAAAGTTAATGATTGTTTGCAAAAACAAAAAATGTTTATCAGTTTGAACATCAAATATGTTGTCTTTGTAGTATATTCAACTGAATATGGGTTGAAAATGATTTGCAAATCATTGTATTCCGTTTATATGTACATTTAACACAATTTCCCAACTCATATGGAAACAGGGTTTGTATATACATACACATACATATATATATATACACATACACATACATACAAATACATATATACATACATACACATCCATATATATACACATATATACATACATACATATACATATACATATACATATACATACGCATATACATACATACACATACATATACTGTATATACATATATACATACATACATATATATATATAAATATACATATACATATACATACACATACATATTCACACACACACACATATATATATATATATATATATATATATATATATATATATATATATATATATATATATATATATATATATATATATATATATAAATATATATATATATATACTGCTGAAAAAGATTAAAGGAACTGTTTTTTATCAGGGTATGGCATGAATTAATTGCACTTTTCTGATAAGGTTTTGGTCAGGTACGTGGCAGAGGGTGTTGTTAACCAGTTTCAGCTGCATTGGTGTTGATGGAATTAACAACAGGTGCACTAGAGGGGCAACAACGAGATGACCCCTAAAACAGGACTGGTTTTGCAGGTGGAGGCCATTTCAAGTTCCTCCCTCTTGATCTTTTTTAACTGTTTTTCCACAAGTGTTGGCTTTAGCTAGAGTCATTATCACGACTGGGCGCATGAGGCGATTTCTTAACCCTCCTGAAGTTGCGCAGATTGTCCTACTCCTCCAGGATGGCACATCCGTGCGTGCTGTTGCAAGAAGATTTGATGTGTCTCCCAGTACAATCTCCAGAGCATGGAGGAGATTCCAGGAGACAGGCAGTTACTCTAGGAGAGCTGGACAGGGCCGTAGACGCTCCTCATCCCATCAGCAGGACCGATATCTGCTGCTTTGTGCAAGGAGGAACAGGTTGAGCACTGCCCGAGCCCTACAGAATGACCTCCAGCAGGCTACTGGTGTGAATGTCTCTGCCCAAACAGTCAGAAACAGACTTCACGAGGGTGGCCTCAGGGCACCATGTCCTGTAGTGTGCCCTGTGCTCACTGCTCAGAACCGTGGAGCTCGATTGGCATTTGCCATAGAACACCAGAATTGGCAAGTCCGCCACTGGCGCACTGTGCTTTTCACAGATGAGAGCAGGTTTACCCTGAGCACCTGTGATAGACGTGAAAGGGTCTGGAGAAGCCAAGGAGAGCACTATGCTGCCTGCAACATCATTCAGCATGACCCGTTCGGTGGTGGGTCAGTGATGGTCTGGGGAGGCATTTCCATGGAGGGACGAACAGACCTCTACAGGCTAGAGAACGGCAGTCTGACTGCCATTAGGTATCGGGATGAAATCCTTGCACCCATGGTCAGACCCTACGCTGGTGCAGTAGGTCCTGGGTTCCTCCTGGTCCACGACAATGCCCGGCCTCAAGTGGCAAGAGTATGCAGACAGTATCTGGAGGATGAAGGAATTGACACATGTGAATGGCCCTCACGATCACCTGATCCAAACCCGATAGAACACCTCTGGGACATAATGTTGCGGTCCATCAGACGCCGCCAGGTTGCTCCTCAGACTTTACAGGAGCTCACTGATGGCTTAGACAGATCTGGGAGGACATCCCACAAGACACCATCCGTCGTCTCATTAGGAGCATGCCGCGACGTTGTCAAGCATGCATACAAGCACGTGGGGGTCACACAAGATATTGAAAATAATTTTGAGTTGCAGAAATTGAATTTAGGCAAAATCAACAAGCCTGCCATATAATTTTTTCACTTTGATTTTTGGGGTGTCTATATACTGAGCCCTCTGTAGGCTGAAAACTTTTATTTCCATCAAAAGATGTGGCATCATTTTGTTCCTGAGACATTAAACTGTCCATATCAGTATAGATATCCCACTTTTTTTTTCCCCCATTGAAATCTGATGTGTTTTCAAAGTGTCCCTTTAATTTTTTTGAGCAGTGTATATATTAGAGATGCGCGGATAGGCAATTTATCTCATCCGCAACCGCGTCAGAAAGTCGTCATCCATCCGCCATCCACCCGATGTAACGTTTGATCAGAACTGCATCCGCCCGCCATCCGCCCGTTGTTATATATCTAATATTAATTAAAAAAAAAAAAAAAGGGTGAAAACTACGCGAATTGCACCTTGTGCAGACAAAATTTTTCGATCGGACACGGAGGAATTAGCGATGTAAAAGACCACGTTGGGACAAAAAAACACAAGTCTAATGCCGTTGCTAGCGATACAAGTGGAAAACTTTCAACGTTTTTCGTCGCCCAAACAGATTCTTTGGATGTGATAAATGCCGAAGTTTTATTTACGGAGGCAATAATTGAGCATGGACTTCCAATCGCACTGGCTGATCACATGGGACAGTTAAATGTTTGTAATGCAACCTTTAAAAATCATTACGCGGTGATCGCGGTCCCAAAAATAAACTTTTCTTGCATGATAATGTCCAGAAAAATTCGCTTTATATTACTATAGAGTCCTTTTAACGAATGAGTTTGATGGTTTATCACAAACCTTAAATGAAAGAAGTCCTTTGTTCTCCTGCACCATGCATGCGCAATCCTGTCGGCTGTATTTCACAGCACGACATACTGTAAAAAGTGTTTATACTATTTATACTTTCAATTAACAAATTGAAGTCTTGTGAAAGGTTGACAGGATAACTGGCATTAACTGTCAAAATAATTTCAAACTATTGAAGTTAGCTTACAGAATAAACATGTCAATCAACCCATATGATTTTTGCTGTAATATTTTTGTTTTGAAAAGTCACTGTGACTGATAGAAAAGTGATGGTTTTAGCAACATTTTAACCTGTCTGAATGCTAATAGTCATTTTGCGTCGGGGGGCGAAGCCCTGAACCCTCCACCAGGACTTTGTCCTGGACCTACCGGGGCCTGCGGCCCTTGGACCCTGGCTACTAGGTTTTTCTGATTTAAAAGTTGGCAGGTATGGTGAGGTTATAAAGCTTTTGCCTGTTAAAGAAAGGAGACTGATCCAATGCACAGACATTCGCGTGCCACGCTGTCACGACCCAGACGCACACCAGTGCGCAATCATATGGGAGCCGCGCTGAGCGCACCTCCAAGCGCGTCTCGCTGCCGGCGACGGCCAGATATGGGCCCACGCTCCAGCGCCATCCATTTTCAGGGCTAGTTGATTCGGCAGGTGGGTTGTTACACACTCCTTAGCGGGTTCCAACTTCCATGGCCACCGTCCTGCTCTCTATATCAACCAGGGTGAGCCCCACCCCTTTCATGAGCGCACTACGCGCAGAGTGACCCCTGTTACGCGCCCCCGGCAACAGGGGTGGCAAGCAGGTAAGCTGCGCGGGCGGAGCGCGCGGAGTGACCCATGTTACGAGCCCCCGGCCACGGGGGTGGCGGGCAGGTAAGCTGCTTACCTGCTGCGCGTGACGCCGGCCGCGGCGAAAGCGGACGAGGCGGGGTGTCGGTGCGGTGGGCGCGGTAGTGACCCTGGACGTGCGTCGGGCCCTTCTCGCGGATCGCCTCAGCTACGGCTCCCGGTGGGGCCCTCTCGGGGGAAGGGGCCTCGGTCCCGGACCCCGGCGAGGCGTCCCTTCTCCGCTCCGTAAAAGTGTCCATCTCTTTTCTTTTTTTTTCTTCTGTTGTGGCATATGCTGCAGGTGCCTGCTCGTTTTTCGTATGTGGGTAACAACATGTAACTATGTATATATATTTCCCAATTGGTTTAACTGCCACCCGCAAAAAAAAAAAAAAAAAAAAAAAAAAAAAAAAAAAAATCTAATTAATCCGCCCGACCCGACCCGCGAGCGGATAAAATCTTTTTTTTTTTTATTTCATCCGCCCGATCCGCGGATAATCCGCGGACTCCGCGGTTGTGTCCGCAAACCGCGCATCTCTAGTATATATATATATATATATATATATATATATATATATATATATATATATATACACATACATACATACATGCATGCATGCATACATACATACATACATACATATATAGATCTTATTTAGATATTTTTAGTTAGAAACTATAAAAACTATGTTGATGAAGTTATTGTTATTTGTAATTTGATCTATATGTCTTTCTCTTTTGTTTTCTTTAATGGTAATAAGGATGCAAAGTTATGCAGAGGTGTACTTATAACAATGTTATAGACAAATGGTACTGGTGGGGCACAAAATGTTGTTTTTTTTCCTACGAGAGGTGGCATGACAGAAAATAATTGAGAAGCACTGGTTTAAGTCAGACCCCCTCCCCGAGGTTGTCTTCCGACCCCGTCTTGTGTCCAAACACGTGTGTTTGCCCCACGGGCAAGGTCACCTCCAAGAGCAATGGCAGTCCTCGCATGGACGCAGTCACATTGCTCTGCTCCTGCAAACCATCATTAGGGACCGCAATGTCCCTTGGGACAGAGGACCCTATTGTATTTTGTGCGTTTTATTATCATTATTATTACGCCGCCTCTTTAAGCTGTAATTTGACCCCCTTAATATGCTTCAAAACTCACCATATTTGACACACACATCAGGACTGGCAAAAATTGCCATCAAATAAAAAAAACAAACCCCAAAACTCAAAATTGCGCTCTAGCGCCCCCTAGGAAAAAACACAGACAAAACTGCTTGTAAGAGACATGAAACAAAAACCTCTATGTAGGTCTGACTTAGACCTTGATTTCATACATTGAAATCCTTCAGCAAAAATCAACAGGAAGTTGGCAATTCCCCCTTCAAAACAAAAGTTTACTAGAAACAGTCACTTTTGCCTCTATGAGCTGTAATTTGACCCCCTTAACATGCTTCAAAACTCACCAAACTGGACACACACATCAGGACTGGCAAAAATTGAGATCTAATAAAAAAACAACCCCAAAACTCAAAATTGCGCTCCAGCGCCCCCTAGGAAGAAAACACAGACACAACTGCTCCTAGGAAGAAAACACAGACAAAACTGCCTGTAACTTTCAGTAGGAATGCCTTAGAGACATGAAACAAAAACCTCCATGTAGGTCTCACTTAGACCTACATTTCATATATTGACAACCCCCAGCAAAAATCAACAGGAAGTTTGCAATTCCCCCTTCAAAACAAAAGTTTTGTAAAAACCGGTCACCTTTTTTCAAACATTATCTCCTCTGAGCGTGTTTGTCGTGTCGGCTTCAAACTAGCACAGGAGAGAGATTGAACCCTTCTGATTAAAAGTTGACCAAAGAGTTTTAATTACTGCTCCGGTTTGGATTTTATGTGCCGTCAAATTCGGTCCCGTCCATCGCTGCTTGCAGCTTTAATTTCCTTTAAAATTCCTAGCTGGTTTCATTCTTCCAGCGCTGTCCCTCTGATCTGCGTCACTGTCTGCTGACTGTCTCTCTGTCTTCATTGAAGAACACATGCAAGTGGACGAGACAAACTTGCATATGCGGGGAAATAACACAAACAGACATATTTTTCCTTTTGCATTATTTTACTTCCTGTACGCAGACCACGCTCTGTGTAAAGGGCCCCGCGATGCATGGGGGGAGGGAAAAGCACTTTGAGTGAATAGGCGCATGTAAAATGTTAATTAATGAATGACAGGGTGCCTCATATGATATTGTACCACATTCATATTCCTAGCCCCTTCCTGCTCCATCGCTGATAAGACACAAATGGCACATTTTCGCAGGCATTCTCATTGTCCACTATGGTGTACAGCGTTAGTGCTGTGCAAGTAAACAGTTACTGGACCTTTTATATGTTTATGTTTTACGTATGTTACATTTGTTATTTTGCACAAAAATAAATATCAAAAAATTTCACAACATTTCTAATTGTTTGCGGATTTATAGTAGGAAGTGTATTTGTGCCCAAATTATAGTTAAGTAAAGAAATATCAGTTGACATTATCTTAACCCCCTACAACAGATTTATATATTTTTTGTTAGAGTGTATACATTTTAAGCAAAAGTGTGAACTGTTAAATTAACTTATTCTTGCAAAATCATGTGTAAATACAACACGGTTATCAAAAAGTTGTTGGTCAACTTGATTGTTGCGGTGAAGATACAGTAGTGTCAAGATTATTCGTCGTGTTGATCACTCTTAACCTGGAAACGGAAATCTTGCTCGGTGAATATCTTCATCAGTCGCTACAACATTATAGAAAACAAGAGCAATACTGCACCATAAAACAAATAATAAAGTACAAAACCCAAAACAAGTGAAGATGGCACGTTGTGTAAATCGTAAATAAAAACAAATTACAATGATTTGCAAATCCGTTTCAACCTATATTCAATTGAATAGACTGCAAAGACAAGATATTTAATGTTCAAACTGGAAAACTTTATTTTTTGCTAATATTAGCTCATTTGGAATTTGATGCCTACAACATGTTTCAAAAAAGCTGGCACAAGTGGCAAAAAAAACTGAGAAAGATGAGGAATGCTCACCAAACACTTATTTGGAACATCCCACAGGTGAACAGGCTAATTGTGAACAGGTGGGTGCCCTGATTGGGTATAAAAGCAGCTTCCATGAAATGCTCAGTCATTCACAAACAAGGGTGGGGCGAAGGTCACCACTTTGTGAACAAATGCATGAGCAAATTGTTTAAAAACAACATTTTTCAACCAGCTATTGCAAGGAATTTAGGGATTTCACCATCTACGGTCCGTAATATCATCAAAAGGTTCCGACAATCTGGAGAAGTCACTGCATGTAAGCAGCAAGGCTGAAAACCAACATTGAATGCCCGTGACCTTCAATCCCTCAGGCGGTACTGCATGAAAAACCGACATCAGTGGGTTAAAGGATATCACCACATGGGCTCAGAAATCAAATCAAATCAAATCAACTTTATTTATTTACATTTAAAATTTACCACAGGGGTACAATAGGTGGGTTAAAAGATAAAACAAGAAAAACGAGCAAACACAACACGATAAAAAGAGAACAAACACAAAGGAGATAAAAAAAAATAAATAAATAAAAAACACTTCAGAAAACCATTGTCAGTAACTACAGTTGGTCGCTACATCTGTAAGTACAAGTTAAAACTACTATGCAAAGCGAAAGCCATTTATCAACAACACCCAGAAACGCCGCCGGCTTCACTGGGCCTGAGCTCATCTAAGATGGACTGATACAAAGTGGAAAAGTGTTCTGTGGTCTGACGAGTCCACATTTCAAATTGTTTTTGGAAACTGTGGACGTCGTGTCCTCCGGACCAAAGAGGAAAAGAACCATCCGGATTGTATAGGCGCAAAGTTGAAAAGCCAGCATCTGTGATGGTATGGGGGTGTATTAGTGCCCAAGACATGGGTAACTTACACATCTCTGAAGGCGCCATTAATGCTGAAAGGTACATACAGGTTTTGGGGCAACATATGTTGCCATCCAAGCAATGTTACCATGGACGCCCCTGCTTATTTCAGCAAGACAATGCCAAGCCACATTCTGCACGTGTTACAACAGTGTGGCTTCATAGTAAAAGAGTGCGGGTACTAGACTGGCCTGCCTGTAGTCCAGACCTGTCCCCCGTTGAAAATGTGTGCCGCATTATGAAGCCTAAAATACCACAACGGACACCCCCGGACTGTTGAACAACTTAATCTGTACATCAAGCAAGAATGGGAAATAATTCCACCTGAATAGCTTCAAAAATGTGTCTCCTCACTTCCCAAACGTTTACTGATTGTTGTTAAAAGGAAAGGCCATGTAACACAGTGGTAAAAATGCCACTGTGCCAACTTTTTTGGACTGTGTTGCTGCCATTAAATTCTAAGTTAATGATAATTTGCAAAAAAAAATAAAGTTTCTCAGTTCGAAGATGAAATATCTTGTCTTTGCAGTTTATTCAATTGAATATAAGTTAAAAAGGATTTGCAAATCATTGTATTCTGTTTTTAGTTACGAATTACACAACGTGTCAACTTCATTGGTTTCGGGTTTTTTATTTAACAACTGATTTAGGCCAAAAAAAGGTGTAATATACTGCGAGGTGTGAAGCCACAGTATTTGAACCGCAACCTGGCGATGGATGACTGTACAGTATGTTAATGTTTTGTGGTTAGGTTGAAAACATGGCATATTATTTTCATATTGTTGGCAAAATACATACACTCTTACTTACTTTTAGTCCAAATTCAGAGAAAACTTTGCAGCACTCGTGACCATAAATTAATTCCCATCCCCCAGTTTGCATTATCCACAAAAGAGCAGAAGGTTTACCGCAAAGTGGACATCATTATACGCACATTGGATGCTTTTGTAGCACTGGTGGCCCCAATAAAAGCCAAGTTCATGGCTGGTGTTTTCTCTGTGGGCCAAACAAAGACACATTTTGCATTGAGATGGTGAAAGAAACTCTTTTGGCAGCCACAATATTTCTCATTCTGACAGTGTCTGTTGTAATGAAATAAATCAGGCAGTGGTGGAACCGTAAATATGTACCATCAAAAGAATACTTAGAATAAAACAAAGTAGAATAGAAATTGAAAGGGTAAATGAAACAAATGTCTAGGTAAAATGATTCATGATAAATTGAACTGGAAATCTCATGTAAAAAATATACAACATAAAGTAGCAAGAAACACGTCAATAATGAATAAAGCAAAACATGTTCTAGACTAAAAATCACTTCATATTCTCTACTGCTGGGTAGTGTTACCGTATCTGAGTTATTGTGTAGAAATATGGGGAAATAACTACAAAAGTACAGTTCAGTCATTAGCGGTGTTTACGAAAAAGATCAGTTAGAATAATACATCATGTTGGAAATAGAGAACATTGAGACCCTTTATTTATTGAATAAAAAATATTGAAATTCAACGATTTGGTGCATTTGCAAACAGCTAAAATGATATACAAAGCAAACTATAACCTGCTACCCAAGAATGTACAACAATTCTTCTCAACAAAAGAGAAATATAACCTTACAGAAAAATATAATTTCAAACATTTGTACGCACCAGTGACGTGCGGTCACTGGAGGCAGGTGAGGCACCTGCCATCATGGAAAGAAAAAAAAACGTAAAAAGAAAAAAAGTTAATTAAATTGTTATATGTATCCAGTGATTATACTATAAAGTTATTTTCCATTTAACTTCACCAGTTTTAGATTACTTTTATTCAAAATCGATGAATTTTCACATTTGCCGTTCAAATACTGAGAAGAGACGGTGCGGTGAACAGCAGCCAGTTGAGGCACGTCACTCAGTGCCTCAACATGGATTGCGGACTCGGCTAACTGCTGGCCTGCTGTGCAGTGAGACCGTATTGATATATGAATTATATTATACATTTCCATAGTTTAGTTAGCTGAGGTATATAATGTACAGTGTATTTTGTCAACAACTGTATGTGTGTAACGTATTTCTTGTGCTGAGCAATCATAAAACTGCTGCGAAGACGCACTGTGTGAGGCTCACAGTAATCCCGCCTCCTGGTGCCGGTTAATGCACCTTCGCCGTAGAACGCACCCCCCGACGGGAGCGCCACACCAACCAAAGCCCACACCCAAACCCTCCACGTGCAAGACTGAACCCACTCAAAAAAGTCACTCAACAAGAAGCAAAAAAGTACAAAAACAACTACCGTATTTTCCGCACTATAAGGCGCACCGGATTATTAGCCGCACCTTCAATGAATGGCATATTTCATAACTTTGTCCACCAATAAGCCGCCCCGGACTATAAGCCGCGCCTACGCTGCGCTAAAGGGAATGTCAAAAAAACAGTCAGATAGGTCAGTCAAACTTTAATAATATATTAAAAACCAGCGTTCTAACAACTCTGTTCACTCCCAAAATGTACGCAAATGTGCAATCACAAACATAGTAAAATTCAAAATAGTGCAGAGCAATAGCAACATAATGTTGCTCGAACGTTAATGTCACAACACACAAAATAAACATAGCGCTCACTTTCTGAAGTTATTCTTCATTCGTAAATCCTTCGTCTTCGGTGTCCGAAGTGAAAAGTTGGGCAAATTTACGATCCACTGGCAGATGTTGACGTCGTCTGGCGCTGCCTCCTCGTCTTAGTGAAGGTGTGTTCGCCTTCTGTCATCCACTGTTCCCACGCAGTTAGCAGTCTAGCTTCGAATGCCCTGTTGACACCAATATCTAGCGGCTGGAGGTCTTTTGTCAATCCACCCGGAATGACGGCGAGTATTGAATTAAGCGCGTAAGCGTGTCTCTCAATGTGCTGTTATGAGCTAGCAAATATAACAACTACACTACCCAGCATGCAACGATAGTTACGAGCATGCGCGGTAGCCCTGAGAAGCGTTGTATGCTGGCAGTTAGAATGTGGTTATGAGCACGCTGTAAGTAAACGTTGAGAACTCAGTTAACACGCCTCGTCTGCATTATTTATAATTAGACAGACAACACACTTAATAGGAACCATTTTGGGGTCTTTACATAAACACACAAATGGAAATGAAACGTCACATATCCCAGCATGCACCGCGCGCTTCTTCTACGGGGAAAAAAGATGGCGGCTGTTTACCGTAGTTGCGAGACCTAAACTTTATGAAAATGAATCTTAATATTTATCCATATATAAAGCGCACCGGGTTATAAGGCGCACTGTCAGCTTTTGAGAAAATGTGTGGTTTTTAGGTGCGCCTTATAGTGCGGAAAATACGGTATGCTCGCGTTGGAGGAGCCGCGAACGACCGCAGGGACACAACATTAGGTACACCTGCAGACTGCAGCACGGATTTCATATTTCATTCATTCACAACTCCTCCAGCACGAACACCACTGTTCCCGCACTTATAAGTAAAGGTAAGACCATAATAACATTTTTTGTATTAAATGTGCTTTTTTGTGTGCTACAGTTTGTATGTGTAAAGTTAAAGTTAAGTTAAAGTACCAATGATTGTCACACACACTATGGTGAAATTTGTCGTCTGCATTTGACCCATCCCCTTGTTCACCCCCTGGGAGGTGAGGGGAGCAGCGGGCAGCAGCGGCGCCGCGCCCGGGAATAATTTTTGGTGATTTAACCCCCAATTCCAACCCTTGATGCTGAGTGCCAAGCAGAGAAGAATGCTGGTATGAGCTTTTAAACATAACCCGTTAACTGCTGCCAATCAAATGGTGAATAAGATACTCTTTAGGGTTCATATGTTTGTAAATCTGACTGTGATGAAGTCAGTGCCTCACCAGCCATCAACCTCACCACAAGTCACTGGTACGCACATACAACACTTAAGACTTTCAGTATATCAGTATGTGGAATTAAATTATGGAATGGATTAAGCAAATAAATCAAACAATGTACTAATATGATCCACTTTAAGAAACTGTTCAAACTCCAAAGTGTTTACAAAGTACGAGGAAGAAGAATTTTAATAAACATCTTGAACCTTACTGAAAATGAGATCATGTAAATCATAACTGACTTGAACGGTTTATTTAAGAGAACATTTGTATATATTATTAATTGATTTAAATTATGTCACAAAATGAGAACAGGAAGTGAACAAATATGTTAGTAATTGCTATGAAATGGAATAGGGGTAGTATTAAATAAGCTCTGCTTAAAGGAAAATATGTGAAATGTGTCACACATCATATTGTACCTGTATGCATGCTCAAAATAAACTTAAACCATAACCACCACTTTCTTCCTTCCCATGGTTGGAAAAACTAAGTACTGTATTTTTTGGACTATAAGGCGCACTTAAAATCCTTTGATTGACAGCCGATATGGGCATCTACATCAACTATATGATTTGCCTGAGAAGCTGGACAGGACAAAAAAATTTAAAAAAAATAAATAAATAAATAAATAAAATTAAAAAAATAAATTTAAAAAATCCTTTGGTTTTCTCAAAATGTACGGAATAATTTTGGTTGTGCTTACCGACCTCAAACTATTTTATTTGGTACAAGTGTGACCAGTAGATGGCAGTCACACATAAGAGATACGTGTAGACTGCAATATGATGGCAGTCACACATTAGAGATAAGTGTAGTTTGCAATATGACTCGAGTAAACAACACCAAAATTGTATATGTTCCATTGAAAATATAGAACATTACACACGGCACTCAAAAATCTATCAAAATGTTTTAGTACAACTTTGGTAAGCCATGAAACCGCACCGCTTGATGGATTGTACTGTGCTTCAACATACGTGTATTATTATGGTGTGTGTGTATAAGGTAAGACATATTATCTGGTGTTTTGTTTCGCAATATTATGCAAAAGCAAGTGAGTGAAGTGAATTATATTTATATAGCGCTTTTCTCAATTTCAGTGACTCAAAGCGCTTTTACATAGTGAAACCCAATATCTAAGTTACATTTAAACCAGTGTGGGTGGCACTGGGAGCAGGTGGGTAAAGTGTCTTGCCCAAGGACACAACGGCAGTGACTAGGATGGCGGAAGCGGGGATCGAACCTGGAACCCTCAAGTTGCTGGCACGGCCACTCTACCAACCGAGCTATACCGCCCCAACAGCAACATTTCTTACCCTCTGGTAATGATCTGTATTTGGGATGTTGGAAATAAACTCAAACAAAGACAAAGGAGTTTGTTGTTGTGCACCTAACATCTACTGTAACGTTCCCTATACCACCTTTGGTTGTTGGATCTTCTCCTTGTTGCACAAAGTCTCAACTAAAATGTTTCCGAGCGAGAGGTCTGCCTCTCCTCCTGGGACGTCGTCTTTCTCCTGTGTCGATGTGTTTTTCCAAGCGGGGGTCCAGAGGTTAAGTTGTCCCCAGCATGTGTTAGCGCTCAGGTCAGCAGCAGCCAGGACCTGTGATGACAGAGTGTGTGAATGCAGAGGAGTGTCAGGGGTTAAGTGTGTGTCCAGGGGGAGCCTATGGCAAGGTTTGGGGGTATCAGGAGACACCCCCAAACTCTTCCTCTGCGTTGGCTTCAGATAAAACAAGCTTGTTTTTAGTCTGTATTAAATGTCCATCTCTCAGATTGGTTATGTCAACTTAAGCGACAAAAAAACAAAAATAGCTGCTATTCTGCATGCATTGTAAAAAACATAGGCTGAGAAGAAAATATATTTAGTTTTAATTAGAGATGTCCGATAATGACAAGACTCTGCAGCATCGCGTGGACATCGGGGGCAGTACCTCTGGATTGGCAGACCGGGGTGGTGGTTCCTCTCTTTAAAAAGGGGAACCGGAGGGTGTGTTCTAACTATCGTGGGATCACACTCCTCAGCCTTCCCGGTCAGGTCTATTCAGGTGTACTGGAGAGGAGGCTACGCCGGATAGTCGGACCTCGGATTCAGGAGGAACAGTGTGGTTTTCGTCCTGGTCGTGGAACTGTGGACCAGCTCTATACTCTCGGCAGGGTCCTTGAGGGTGCATGGGAGTTTGCCCAACCAGTCTACATGTGCTTTGTGGACTTGGAGAAGGCATTCGACCGTGTCCCTCGGGAAGTCCTGTGGGGAGTGCTCAGAGAGTATGGGGTTTCGGACTGTCTGATTGTGGCGGTCCGCTCCCTGTATGATCAGTGTCAGAGCTTGGTTCGCATTGCCGGCAGTAAGTCGGACACGTTTCCGGTGAGGGTTGGACTCCGCCAAGGCTGCCCTTTGTCACCGATTCTGTTCATAACTCTTATGGACAGAATTTCTAGGCGCAGTCAAGGCGTTGAGGGGATCCGGTTTGGTGGCTGCAGGATTAGGTCTCTGCTTTTTGCAGATGATTTGGTCCTGATGGCTTCATCTGGCCAGGATCTTCAGCTCTCACTGGATCGGTTCGCAGCTGAGTGTGAAGCGACTGGGATGAGAATCAGCACCTCCAAGTCCGAGTCCATGGTTCTCGCCCGGAAAAGGGTGGAGTGCCATCTCCGGGTTGGGGAGGAGATCTTGCCCCAAGTGGAGGAGTTCAAGTACCTCGGAGTCTTGTTCACGAGTGAGGGAAGAGTGGATCGTGAGATCGACAGGCGGATCGGTGCGGCGTCTTCAGTAATGCGGACGCTGTATCGATCCGTTGTGGTGAAGAAGGAGCTGAGCCGGAAGGCAAAGCTCTCAATTTACCGGTCGATCTACGTTCCCATCCTCACCTATGGTCATGAGCTTTGGGTTATGACCGAAAGGACAAGATCACGGGTACAAGGGGCCGAAATGAGTTTCCTCCGCCGGGTGGCGGGGCTCTCCCTTAGAGATAGGGTGAGAAGCTCTGTCATCCGGGGGGAGCTCAAAGTAAAGCCGCTGCTCCTCCGCATCGAGAGGAGCCAGATGAGGTGGTTCGGGCATCTGGTCAGGATGCCACCCGAGCGCCTCCCTAAGGAGGTGTTTAGGGCATGTCCGACCGGTAGGAGGCCACGAGGAAGACCCAGGACACGTTGGGAAGACTATGTCTCCCGGCTGGCCTGGGAACGCCTCGGGATCCCCCGGGAGGAGCTGGACGAAGTGGCTGGGGAGAGGGAAGTCTGGGCTTCCCTGCTTAGGCTGCTGCCCCCGCGACCCGACCTCGGATAAGCGGAAGAAGATGGATGGATGGATGGATGTCCGATAATGGCTTTTTTGCCGATATCCGATATTCCGATATTGTCCAACTCTTAATTACCGATTCCGATATCAACCGATACCGATATATACAGTCGTGGAATTATCACATTACGATGCCTAATTTTGTTTTGATGCCCCACTGGATGCATTAAACAATGTAACAAGGTTTTCCAAAATAAATCAACTCAAGTTATGGAAAAAAAAAATGCCAACATGGCACTGCCATATTTATTATTGAAGTCACAAAGTGTATTATTTTTTTTAACATGCCTCAAAACAGCAGCTTGGAATTTGGGACATGATCTCCCTGAGAGAGCATGAGGAGGTTGAGGTGGGCGGGGTTGAGGTGGGGGTAGGGGTTAGGGGGTATCAGGGGAGTGTATATTGTAGCGTCCCGGAAGAGTTAATGCTGCAAGGGGTTCTGGGTATTTGTTCTGTTGTGTTTATGTTGTGTTACGGTGCGGATTTTCTCCCAAAAAGTGTTTGTCATTCTTGTTTGGTGTGGGTTCACAGTGTGGCGCATATTTGTAACAGTGTTAAAGTTGTTTATACGGCCACCCTCAGTGTGACCTGTATGGCTGTTGACCATTCACTTGTGTGTGTGAAAAGCCGTAGATATTATGTGATTGGGCCAGCACGCAAAGGTAGTGCCTTTAAGGTTTATTGGCGCTCTCTACTTCTCCCCACGTCCGTGTACATAGCAGCGTTTTAAAAAGTCATACATTTTACTTTTTGAAACCGATACCGATCATTTTGAAACCGATACCGATAATTTCCGATATCACATTTTAAAGCATTTATCGGCCGATAATATCGGCAGTCTGATATTATCGGCAGTCTGATATTATCGGACATCCCTAGTTTTAATGATTTTGGCTATGTTTATACTGTAGAGTAGGATGCCCAATCCAAATTTGTTTGTTCAAATCTAATCTCTTCATATAGTCGTTCACATTACTTTAAATTCAAAATATTTGGGTGTATATATATATATATATATATATATATATATATATATATATATATATATATATATATATATATATATATATATTTTTTTTTTTTTTTTTTTTTTTATAATTTTAAGTTCTGTTTTTTTTTTTTTTACACATTTATTAAAAAGTAGCCAGACCAATTATAATACTGATTATTATGGTTATTCTCTGTCCGCCTCTGTTTCATGAGTGGTTGTTTATTGAGTATGTCATAGTCAGCTCCACATCACACATGTAGTACATAACATACATACTGTATCTCCAGAAAACAATCTTGTGCTCAATGGCAATATAAAAGGACAAGTAGTAGAAAATGGATGGATGGATAATTAATAAAATAAAATGAAATTAAACATATCTCAAAAGGGTAATGGGACAAAGTACACATTTTTTGAATCCCCCTCTTTTTTATATAGTTACTTTAACTAATATCCAGTTTCCTCTGAACCACTTTTTTCCCACATTCATCTGGATCCACATAACTTCATTTGCCCAGAACAATATGCTTACAATTCTCAATATACCATCATACGTAAGTCATATAAGTCATTCATACTCACATTCAAAATAAGCCTAGACCTCACTATACCGAACCAAAATATTAGATTTGTACAATTTCTTAAAATGCTCAATGTTTGAACAGTGTTTGAGTTCATCACTCAGGCTGTTCCATATTTTCATCCCACGGACTGAGACACAAAAACTTTTCCTTGTGCTAAGTGCTAAAGCGTGTTTATATTTTGCCGTTCCTCTGAGGTTATACCCCAGTTCCCGTTCGATGAATAAACTTTGAATGCAGGCAATTGATAACTTATTGCTTTAAACATAATAAGCCCTGTGAAATAGTCTACTAAATCAGGATTTTTTAACAGTTTAACAGTGTGGAGGGAGGCGTGGCCAGCGTTGCCTGCGGGAACGGAGGTCGCCGTCCCGGTCCAAGGTGCTGAGGACAGCGCGCTGACAGACAGCTGAACAGGTGATTAGATTTCTCAGGTGGTACGAGTTGTCTAATCACATGTTGTCTTTAACAGTAGCGGTCGGGAACAGCAGGAGGAGGAAGGACTTGGAGAGTTGGAGAGACTTTTGAGAGACTGAAAAGTCAAATAGCGAAAAACTATTGATGTGTATTAAAACTTTGTTCAACTCTGGACGCCGGCCTCCTGTGACGTGTGTGATCAGCGGAACCGCTAGGAAGCGACTTCCACAAAGAGTTTCTAACTTAATCAGAGGTCCTTGAATGCCCCACAGTTTTGTGCTATGCTATGACAGGGGTTCTTCACTTTTTTGACCCTGAGGACAAATTCAGATATTAACACTGAATTAGTAATTTTACTCTTGATTTTAAACATGTTCAATAACTGTATTGTACCTACACACAGTTTAGATCAGAGGTGTCAAACTCATTTTAGCTCAGAGGCCACATGGAGGAAAATCTATTCCCAAGTGGACCGGAATGGTAAAATCATGGCATGATAACTTACAAATAAAGACAACTGCAGGTTGTTTTCTTTGTTTTACTTTGGCCAAATATAGAACAAGCACATTCTGAAAATGTGCAAATCACAAATAATCCTCTGGACAAAACACTTCAAGTTTGTTGAAAATTCTGAGGAAATTGGTGCAGTTTCAAAAACACAATGAGCTTAGACTTCGTCTCGGTGTATCTACAAAACTAGGATTAAACTTTTAAGTCAGTCTTTCTGGGATTGAACAAAAAACACAACATGTAAAACTCTTTGAGGTATCAAATACCTCCTTTGTCATGTCCACGTATCAATCCAGTGCTAACACTCAACAAACCGTAAGAAACGGAGGTAAAAACTAAATGACGATGTGTTCGGAGCAGAAGACATAAAACGGCAGGTTTTAAGTTTCATGTGGGTCGAGGAGGAGCCACAGTCCCCCTTTACTGTGTACCTCTTGCTTGGCCCCAGTATGAACCGTTTGCTTGCCTAACAGAATTTCTATTGTGACACCCAGTGGACACAATTAGAACAGCAGTTACTTTCGTAAAAATCTGGCCCACAGGCCGAAGGTTTGACACCCCTGGTTTAGAAGAATACACCTTGTCAAATGATATGATACCACATGTTAATCACAAAGAGTATTATCAAGGCTTAGGTCAGGTTGATTGCAAAAATAAATACTGATCAAATATTTTTCAAAAGAAGGGACTCATAAAAACCGATGAACAAAATACAAACCCCGTTTCCATATGAGTTGGGAAATTGTGTTAGATGTAAATATAAACGGAATACAATGATTTGCAAATCATTTTCAACCCATATTCAGTTGAATATGCTACAAAGACAACATATTTGATGTTCAAACTGATAAACATTTTTTTTTTTTGCAAATAATCATTAACTTTAGAATTTGATGCCATGCAGCAACACGTGACAAAGAAGTTGGGAAAGGTGGCAATAAATACTGATAAAGTTGAGGAATGCTCATCAAACACTTATTTGGAACATCCCACAGGTGTGCAGGCTAATTGGGAACAGGTGGGTGCCATGATTGGGTATAAAAACAGCTTCCCAAAAAATGCTCAGTCTTTCACAAGAAAGGATGGGGCGAAGTACCCCCCTTTGTCCACAACTGCGTGAGCAAATAGTCAAACAGTTTAAGAACAACGTTTCTCAAAGTGCAATTGCAAGAAATTTAAGGATTTCAACATCTACGCTCCATAATATCATTAAAAAGTTCAGAGAATCTGAAGAAATCACTCCACGCAAGCGGTATGGCCGGAAACCAACATTGAATGACCGTGACCTTCAATCCCTCAGACGGCACTGTATCAAAAACCGACATCAATCTCTAAAGGATATCACCACATGGGCTCAGGAACACTTCAGAAAACCACTGTCACTAAATACAGTTTGTCGCTACATCTGTAAGTGCACGTTAAAGCTCTACTATGCAAAGCGAAAGCCATTTATCAATAACATCCAGAACATTTCAAATTGTTTTTGGAAATATTCGACATCGTGTCATCCGGACCAAAGAGAAAGCGAACCATCGAGACTGTTATCGACGCAAAGTTCAAAAGCCAGCATCTGTGATGGTATGGGGGTGCATTAGTGCCCAAGGCATGGGTAACTTACACATCTGTGAAGGCACCATTAATGCTGAAAGGTACATACAGGTTTGGGAACAACATATGCTGCCATCCAAGCGCCGTCTTTTTCATGGACGCCCCTGCTTATTTTAGCAAGACAATGCCAAGCCACATTCAGCACGTGTTACAACAGCGTGGCTTTGTAAGAAAAGAGTGCGGGTACTTTCCTGGCCCGCCTGCAGTCCAGACCTATCTCCCATCGAAAATGTGTGGCGCATTATGAAGCGTAAAATACGACAGCGGAGACCCCGGACTGTTGAACGACTGAAGCTCTACATAAAACAAGAATGGGAAAGAATTCCACTTTCAAAGCTTCAACAATTAGTTTCCTCAGTTACCAATCGTTTATTGAGTATTGTTAAAAGAAAAGGTGATGTAACACAGTGGTGAACATGCCCTTTACCAACTACTTTGGCACGTGTTGCAGCCATGAAATTCTAAGTTAATTATTATTTGCAAAAAAAAAAAAAGTTTATGAGTTTGAACATCAAATATCTTGTCTTTGTAGTGCGTTCAATTGAATATGGGTTGAAAAGGATTTGCAAATCCTTGTATTCTGTTTATATTTACATTTAACACAATTTCCCAACTCATATGGAAACGGGTTTTGTACATACAAATATGCAGTGCAGGACTCAGCATCTTGAATTGGCAGATGTTAGCCTCCTGTCACCCAACCAGCAATATACACAGGAGAGGCTATTTTCAGTTGCTGAAGAGGCAGGCAACATTAGTATCGAACTCAACATTGGAAAAGCGGAAGTCACACACTGACGTTGGTCGAGAAGGCCTGGTTCTCAGTCTCCGTTGTAATTCATCCCAAAGGTGTTCTATCGGGTTCAGGTCAGGACTCTGTGCAGGCCAGTCAAGTTCATCCACACCAGACTCTGTCATCCATGTCTCTATGGACCTTGCTTTGTGCACTGGTGCACAGTCATGTTGGAAGAGGAAGGGGCCCGCCCCCAAACTGTTCCCACAAGGTTTGGAGCATGGAGTTGTCCAAAATGTTTTGGTATCCTGGAGCATTCAAAGTTCCTTTCACTGGAACTAAGGGGCCAAGCCCAACTCCTGAAAAACAACCCCACACCATAATTTCTCCTCCACCAAATTTCACACTCGGCACAATGCAGTCCGAATTGTACCGTTCTCCTAGCAACCTCCAAACCCAGACTCGTCCATCAGATTGCCAGATGGGAAAGTGTGATTCATCAGTCCAGAGAAGGCGTCTCGTCTCCACTGCTCTAGAGTCCAGTGGCGACGTGCTTTACACCACTGCATCGGACGCTTTGCATTGGACTTGGTGATGTATGGCTTAGATACAGCTGCTCGGCCATGGAAACTTGTTCTCGGTTAGCATGACTTCTTGTCTCCTCCTGCTCTTTGCGTCGCATGTGTAACTATTCCAGCAGTCCTCCAGTGATAATGGAACTTGAAAGAAATCGTGTTCAATTGCATCAATTGAGGTGATATAGAGGTAAAATATCTATTGTATGCCAAACATACACTATATTGCCAAAAGTATTTATAGGTATATTACCTGCCTTGACTCTCATATGAACTTGAAGTGTCATCCCATTCCTAACCCATAGGGTTCAATATGATGTCGGTCCACTCTTCTGGGAAGGCTGTCCACAAGGTTGCGGAGTGTGTTTATAGGAATTTTTGACCATGTTTCCAAAAGGGCATTGGTGAGGTCACACACTGATGTTGGTCGAGAAGGCCTGGCTCTCAGTCTCCGTTCTAATTCATCCCAAAGGTGTTCTATCGGGTTCAAGTCAGGACTCTGTGCAGGCCAGTCAAGTTCATCCACACCAGACTCTGTCATCCATGTCTTTATGGACCTTGCTTTGTGCACTGGTGCACAGTCATGTTGGAAGAGGAAGGGGCCCGCCCCCAAACTGTTCCCACAAGGTTTGGAGCATGGAGTTGTCCAAAATGTTTTGGTATCCTGGAGCATTCAAAGTTCCTTTCACTGGAACTAAGGGGCCAAGCCCAACTCCTGAAAAACAACCCCACACCATAATTTCTCCTCCACCAAATGTCACATTCGGCACAATGCAATCCGGAAATGTAGCGTTCTTCCTGGCAACCTCCAAACCCAGACTCGTCCATCAGATTGCCAGATGGAAAAGCGTGATTCATCACTCCAGAGAAGGCGTCTCCACTGCTCTAGAGTCCAGTGGGGACGTGCTTTACACCACTGCAATTTTTGCATTGGACTTGGTGATGTATGGCTTAGATACAGCTGCTCGGCCATGGAAAGCCATTTAATGAAGCTCTCTGCGTACTGTACGTGGACTAATTGGAAGGTCACATGAAGTTTGGAGCTCTGTAGCAACTGACTGTGCAAAAAGTCTTTGCACTATGCACTTCAGCATCCGCTGACCCCTCTCTGTCAGTTTACATGGCCTACCACTTGGTGGCTGAGTTGCTGTTGTTCCCAAACTCTTCCATTTTCTTTTAATAAAGCCCACAGTTGACTTTGGAATATTTAGGAGCGAGGAAATTTCACAACTGCATTTGTTGCACAGGTGGCATCCTATGACAGTTCCACGCTGGAAATCACTGAGAGCGGCCCATTCTTTCACAAATGTTTGTAGAAACAGTCTCCATGCCTGAGTGTGGGATTGTATACACCTGTGGCCGGGCCAAGTGATTAGGACATCTAAATCTCAGCATTTGGATGGGTGGCCAAATACTTTTGGCAATATAGTGCAGATTCCAACATGTTCGACTGCGCCGCAAACTGCGATATACGGCATATTTTTATGACAACATATGTGAGGGAAGTGTGCACAGGAACGATATGGTGTGACGTTTGAAGCACAGTCGGCATGTTGAAGACACCAAGAACCAGTGAGGGTGACCACATGTAAGACATGTTTAACACGCGGGGAGAATGACTGAGGCAGCTGCTGGTGCCATTAGGGGGTCATGTTAGATCACAAGAAAGAGGGGGAAAACAAATTCTTGCACCCGGGGGGGAACTTGTGTTAGATGCGTGTTACAGGATCACATGGCAACACATACACTGGTACAAATGTGTGTGTGTGTGTGTGTGTGTGTGTGTGTGTGTGTGTGTGTGTGTGTGTGTGTGTGTGTGTGTGTGTGTGTGTGTGTGTGTTCTTGTATTTCTACCCTTCTTGAGACATCAACAAGGAAAAGTACCTTCCATATGAGGACCGGTGAACAAGTTAGGACATAAATCATGGTCCCAATACGGGAAACCATTGCATCTAATAGAGAATGTCTCATTTGCACTCCTGGTGGTGAAATCTATCAAAAATTTCAAATTGGCTTTGTGTTGGTTTAAAAAGTGCTCTCCCTCTGGTCAACATATGAAATAACAAGTGTGTGTAAGAAATAGAAATGCACCCCCTTTGGCCAATTTCTTTTTTTTTTTTTTTTTTTTTAAATATATGTATTGTATATAGAGACATACTGTAATAACTTGAAGTAATGAAGATTAAAAACCAATTACTAACAAAAAATAAATAACAACAACAATTGAACTAAAAGCAGTCTTTTTCTCACATTGTCGACTTTTTTCTTATAAAATTGTGGACAATTTCTCATATTCTTTCTGTTTCTGTAACATTGCAATATTTTCTCGTAAATTTATTACTTTTTTATGTAAAAGTATTACTTTTTAATGCAAAATGGTGACATTTGTCATATAAAATTCTGACTTTTATCACAATATTGCCAATGTTTTTGGTGTTGTTGTAAAACAGTGACATTTTATGAGTAAAATTCCAATTATTATTATAATATTATTATATTATCATTATAATTTAAGTTTTCTTATAAAATTGTGACTTTTGTCGAGCAAAAATTACGCCTCTTCATAAAATTGTCCAAATTTTAAGCTTTTCTTGTAAAATTGCGACTGTTATTGAGTAAAATTCCAACTTTTATCATATTATTGCACAAATGTTCAGTTTTTCTTGCAAAATTTTGACTTGCGTTGAGTAAAATGACAACTTTTATTATAATACTGCCAAAATTCTAAGTTTTTCTAGTGAAATTGTGACATTTTTCTTGTCAAATTTCAACTCATTTTTCACAACAAGCTTTTTTATATTTATATAGTATGCATTTATTATTAATGTTGTAAATACAAATCTTTATATATCTAGAAAGGGTGGTCCTAAAGAGGTACGCATTTTCCGGAGGTCTCAAGAAGGTAAGAAATACAAGAATGTGTGTGTGTGTGTGTGTGTGTGTGTGTGTGTGTGTGTGTGTGTGTGTGTGTGTGTGTGTGTGTGTGTGTGTGTTCTTGTATTTCTACCCTTCTTGAGACATCAACAAGGAAAAGTACCTTCCATATGAGGACCGGTGAACAAGTTAGGACATAAATCATGGTCCCAATACGGGAAACCATTGCATCTAATAGAGAATGTCTCATTTGCACTCCTGGTGGTGAAATCTATCAAAAATTTCAAATTGGCTTTGTGTTGGTTTTAAAAGTGCTCTCCCTCTGGTCAACATATGAAATAACAAGTGTGTGTAAGAAATAGAAATGCACCCCCTTTGGCCAATTTTTTAAATATATGTATTGTATATAGAGACATACTGTAATAACTTGAAGTAATGAAGATTAAAAACCAATTACTAACAAAAAATAAATAACAACAACAATTGAACTAAAAGCAGTCTTTTTCTCACATTGTCGACTTTTTTCTTATAAAATTGTGAACAATTTCTCATATTCTTTCTGTTTCTGTAATATTGCAATATTTTCTCGTAAATTTATTACTTTTTTTATGTAAAAGTATTACTTTTTAATGCAAAATGGTGACATTTGTCATATAAAATTCTGACTTTTATCACAATATTGCCAATGTTTTTGGTGTTGTTGTAAAACAGTGACATTTTTTGAGTAAAATTCCAATTATTATTATAATATTATTATATTATCATTATAATTTAAGTTTTCTTATAAAATTGTGACTTTTGTCGAGCAAAAATTACGCCTCTTCATAAAATTGTCCAAATTTTAAGCTTTTCTTGTAAAATTGCGACTGTTATTGAGTAAAATTCCAACTTTTATCATATTATTGCACAAATGTTCAGTTTTTCTTGCAAAATTTTGACTTGCGTTGAGTAAAATGACAACTTTTATTATAATACTGCCAAAATTCTAAGTTTTTCTTGTGAAATTGTGACATTTTTCTTGTCAAATTTCAACTCATTTTTCACAACAAGCTTTTTTATATTTATATAGTATGCATATATTATTAATGTTGTAAATACAAATCTTTATATATCTAGAAAGGGTGGTCCTAAAGAGGTACGCATTTTCCGGAGGTCTCAAGAAGGTAAGAAATACAAGAATGTGTGTGTGTGTGTGTGTGTGTGTGTGTGTGTGTGTGTGTGTGTGTGTGTGTTCTTGTATTTCTACCCTTCTTGAGACATCAACAAGGAAAAGTACCTTCCATATGAGGACCGGTGAACAAGTTAGGACATAAATCATGGTCCCAATACGGGAAACCATTGCATCTAATAGAGAATGTCTCATTTGCACTCCTGGTGGTGAAATCTATCAAAAATTTCAAATTGGCTTTGTGTTGGTTTTAAAAGTGCTCTCCCTCTGGTCAACATATGAAATAACAAGTGTGTGTAAGAAATAGAAATGCACCCCCTTTGGCCAATTTTTTTTTTTTTTTTTTTTTTTTAAATATATGTATTGTATATAGAGACATACTGTAATAACTTGAAGTAATGAAGATTAAAAACCAATTACTAACAAAAAATAAATAACAACAACAATTGAACTAAAAAGCAGTCTTTTTCTCACATTGTCGACTTTTTTCTTATAAAATTGTGAACAATTTCTCATATTCTTTCTGTTTCTGTAATATTGCAATATTTTCTCGTAAATGTATTACTTTTTTATGTAAAAGTATTACTTTTTAATGCAAAATGGTGACATTTGTCATATAAAATTCTGACTTTTATCACAATATTGCCAATGTTTTTGGTGTTGTTGTAAAACAGTGACATTTTTTGAGTAAAATTCCAATCATTATTATAATATTATTATATTATCATTATAATTTAAGTTTTCTTATAAAATTGTGACTTTTGTCGAGCAAAAATTACGCCTCTTCATAAAATTGTCCAAATTTTAAGCTTTTCTTGTAAAATTGCGACTGTTATTGAGTAAAATTCCAACTTTTATCATATTATTGCACAAATGTTCAGTTTTTCTTGCAAAATTTTGACTTGCGTTGAGTAAAATGACAACTTTTATTATAATACTGCCAAAATTCTAAGTTTTTCTAGTGAAATTGTGACATTTTTCTTGTCAAATTTCAACTCATTTTTCACAACAAGCTTTTTTATATTTATATAGTATGCATATATTATTAATGTTGTAAATACAAATCTTTATATATCTAGAAAGGGTGGTCCTAAAGAGGTACGCATTTTCCGGAGGTCTCAAGAAGGTAAGAAATACAAGAATGTGTGTGTGTGTGTGTGTGTGTGTGTGTTCTTGTATTTCTACCCTTCTTGAGACATCAACAAGGAAAAGTACCTTCCATATGAGGACCGGTGAACAAGTTAGGACATAAATCATGGTCCCAATACGGGAAACCATTGCATCTAATAGAGAATGTCTCATTTGCACTCCTGGTGGTGAAATTTATCAAAAATTTCAAATTGGCTTTGTGTTGGTTTTAAAAGTGCTCTCCCTCTGGTCAACATATGAAATAACAAGTGTGTGTAAGAAATAGAAATGCACCCCCTTTGGCCAATTTTTTTTTTTTTTTTTTTTTTTTTTTTAAATATATGTATTGTATATAGAGACATACTGTAATAACTTGAAGTAATGAAGATTAAAAACCAATTACTAACAAAAAATAAATAACAACAACAATTGAACTAAAAAGCAGTCTTTTTCTCACATTGTCGACTTTTGTCTTATAAAATTGTGAACAATTTATCATATTCTTTCTGTTTCTGTAATATTGCAATATTTTCTCGTAAATGTATTACTTTTTTATGTAAAAGTATTACTTTTTAATGCAAAATGGTGACATTTGTCATATAAAATTCTGACTTTTATCACAATATTGCCAATGTTTTTGGTGTTGTTGTAAAACAGTGACATTTTTTGAGTAAAATTCCAATTATTATTATAATATTATTATATTATCATTATAATTTAAGTTTTCTTATAAAATTGTGACTTTTGTCGAGCAAAAATTACGCCTCTTCATAAAATTGTCCAAATTTTAAGCTTTTCTTGTAAAATTGCGACTGTTATTGAGTAAAATTCCAACTTTTATCATATTATTGCACAAATGTTCAGTTTTTCTTGCAAAATTTTGACATGCGTTGAGTAAAATGACAACTTTTATTATAATACTGCCAAAATTCTAAGTTTTTCTAGTGAAATTGTGACATTTTTCTTGTCAAATTTCAACTCATTTTTCACAACAAGCTTTTTTATATTTATATAGTATGCATATATTATTAATGTTGTAAATACAAATCTTTATATATCTAGAAAGGGTGGTCCTAAAGAGGTACGCATTTTCCGGAGGTCTCAAGAAGGTAAGAAATACAAGAATGTGTGTGTGCACACTGTTTCCTTCACCTTTCTCCTGATTGACGATCAGGAGACACACCTGTCCCTGGTTGTTGATAAAATGGTCGGCGCTGGTTCGTTGTTTGGGGAAAAAAATTGGAATCGGAATTGTGATTCTTATTTAAACCCGATTCTAAATCGATATAATTTTCAAAAATCAATTACAATTTTTTTTTTTAACTACATTTAAAATATTAATATTTATATCCATCCATACATTTCCTACCGCTTATATATATATATTTATATTAGGGCTGTGAATCTTTGGGCATCACACGATTCTATTCTATTCTTGAAGGTAACGATTCAATTCTGGATTTAAAGTGATTCTTGATTCAAAATCAATACTTTACATTGGGTGCCAGTTATATAATTAACTACATTATTTCATAGAATGAATAAACAACTCTGATCAGTTGCTATATTACTTAAAATAAAGCTGGTTTTGTTTATTAAAATTCCACCCAAACAATTTATATATATATATATATATATATATATATATATATATATATATATATATATATATATATATATATATATATATGTCTTAATAAGGTTATCCAAAAAATAGTGCTCGATACCGTCGTAGAGCGTAATATATGTATGTGTGGGAAAAAAAATCACAAGACTATTTCATCTCTACAGGCCTGTTTCATGAGGGGGGGTACCCTCAATCGTCAGGAGATTTTAATGGGAGCATTCGCATACCATGGTTTATATAGGGCACAGAGTGGGTGGGTACAGGCTGGCCTAGGGGCGTGGTGATATATATATATATATATATATATATACACACATTTTTAAGAATCAGTTTTTAGAAAGATACTTTTTTAGACATCTCTTCGCTTACTCGCTTGGGATATACGTCAATCATCAGCATCCACTGGGGGCTTTTGTATTCTGTAACATGTTTTAAAAAGGTTTCATCATTTTGATACCAAATAACCAAAAATTGTGTCGAATTGAGAATCAAGTCTGAATCAAATCGTCACCCCAAAAATTTGAATGGAATTGGATTGTGAGTTGTTGTAAGATTCACATCCCTATTAGACGCTGGTGCTCCCCTATTTTCCCTAATAAATAGGACTTTTTGCCTGCACCTCGCCTGCTGTCTCTGTATCTTTACGTCACGTCGCCATACCCGTGACATTTTGTATTGTTATAAATATATATTGTTACATAGAAGGGCTTTGGGAGCAATAAATAGTTTAATTCTTGTGTACTACTGGCTTTATTTTGCTTAAACAAATGAATTAGGTGAAAGGGCATCATTTCATTATGTTAATAATGCTATATTGTCTTATATTGTTGTATTTATAGATTCATTAATAAGTTGCTTGTTTTTGTTTGCCTCAGATCACTTTTATTAGAATCATAATCAACAAATTAAAGTCAAAATCATTCAGGCTCAGACTTTTAAACATTTCTGTATCGCTTTCGGCAGTACTGGCCCTGTATTTACTTGCTATTAGAAGGATTCCAAAACATGCAGTATCGTCCACCCCTACCTCATACTGAACAACTAAAGGGTGCGGGGGTCATTTTGATACTTCTAATTTTGTAAACAAGCTTACACAAACCCATGTAGATATGCTAATATGTTATAAATACAGTATTTACAATTTTATGGGCGACAAAGCCTATTATTATTATTATTACTATTATTATTAGGTTTGTTTTATATTAACTTTCTCTCGTTACGTTGTGTCTTTTTTGCTGGGTTTTTTGGGTTACTTTTCCTTCTTCAATTGTTAGTGTATGACACAGGCCAAAACAAATATTTACAACAATAATAGTACATTTTACATACAATAAAATAAGCTTTTTACAATGTATTATTGTGTTTACTTAGTTACTTGCTATAAAATATGTTCAGTTCTGTAACCTAGTGTATTGTGAAAATAGCTGACCAGTACTTGAAATCAAATAATATCGGTGGCCAAAAATGTTAGTTGGGACATACCTTCATATAGTACCATATTTTCCAGACTGTAAGCCGCAATTTTTTTCCTACATTTGTATGTATTTGGCTTATAAAACGGTGCGGCTAATTTATGGATTTTTCTTCGCTAACAGCCATTATGTTTTGTATTCAACAAATAGTTTTCATATTACACCGACAAAGACACTGAAAAGGTGTATTATTGTTTGTGCTATGGCGCCATGATCTACTGCTAACGATGGATTCTGATGCGTCATCTATGTTGCTGCTTCTTGATCTTAGCGCTGCTTTCGATACCGTCGATCATAATATTTTATTAGAGCGTATCAAAACACGTATTGGTATGTCAGACTTAGCTTTGTCGTGGTTTAACTCTTATCTTACTGACAGGATGCAATGCGTCTCCCATAATAATGTGACCTCGGACTATGTTAAGGTAACGTGCGGAGTTCCTCAGGGTTCGGTTCTTGGCCCTGCACTCTTTAGTATTTACATGCTGCCGCTAGGCGACATCATACGCAAATACGGTGTTAGCTTTCATTGCTATGCTGATGACACCCAACTCTACATGCCCCTAAAGCTGACCAACACGCCGGATTGTAGTCAGCTGGAGGCGTGTCTTAATGAAATTAAACAATGGATGTCCGCTAACTTCTTGCAACTCAACGCCAAGAAAACGGAAATGCTGATTATCGGTCCTGCTAAACACCGACATTTATTTAATAATACCACCTTAACATTTGACAACCAAACAATTACACAAGGCGAATCAGTAAAGAATCTGGGTATTATTTTCGACCCAACTCTCTCCTTTGAGTCACACATTAAGAGTGTTACTAAAACGGCCTTCTTTCATCTCCGTAATATCGCTAAAATTCGTTCTATTTTATCCACTAGCGACGCTGAGATCATTATTCATGCGTTCGTTACGTCTCGTCTCGACTACTGTAACGTATTATTTTCGGGTCTCCCTATGTCTAGCATTAAAAGATTACAGTTGGTACAAAATGCGGCTGCTAGACTTTTGACAAGAACAAGAAAGTTTGATCATATTACGCCTATACTGGCTCACCTGCACTGGCTTCCTGTGCACTTAAGAAGTGACTTTAAGGTTTTACTACTTACGTATAAAATACTACACGGTCTAGCTCCGTCCTATCTTGTCGATTGCATTGTACCATATGTCCCGGCAAGAAATCTGCGTTCAAAGAACTCCGGCTTATTAGTGATTCCCAGAGCCCAAAAAAAGTCTGCGGGCTATAGAGCGTTTTCTATTCGGGCTCCAGTACTATGGAATGCCCTCCCGGTAACAATTAGAGATGCTACCTCAGTAGAAGCATTTAAGTCCCATCTTAAAACTCATTTGTATACTCTAGCCTTTAAATAGCCCCCCTGTTAGACCAGTTGATCTGCCGTTTCTTTTCTTTTCTCCTCTGCTCCCCTCTTCCTTGTGCAGGGGGGGGGCACAGGTCCGGTGGCCATGGATGAAGTGCTGCCTGTCCAGAGTCGGGACCCGGGGTGGACCGCTCGCCTGTGCATCGGCTGGGAACATCTCTACGCTGCTGACCCGTCTCCGCTCGGGATGGTGTCCTGCTGGCCCCACTATGGACTGGACTCTTACTATTATGTTGGATCCACTATGGACTGGACTCTCACAATATTATGTCAGACCCACTCGACATCCATTGCTTTCGGTCTCCCCTAAAGGGGGGGGGTTACCCACATATGCGGTCCTCTCCAAGGTTTCTCATAGTCATTCACATCGACGTCCCACTGGGGTGAGTTTTTCCTTGCCCGTATGTGGGCTTTGTACCGAGGATGTCGTTGTGGCTTGTGCAGCCCTTTGAGACACTTGTGATTTAGGGCTATATAAATAAAGATTGATTGATTGATCTTTTGGACAAGTTCACTCACTGAAGGGGCTGCGGGTTAAAAATGTACTTCCTGTTATTCGTGCCTTGATCCGGACGTATAACCGTCTATAGCATTTCTGCTCGAATGGATTCTTCCTTAATCACTCCAAGCAACGTTTACAATATAACTAAAATTATTTACTAGGGATGTCCGATAATGGCTTTTTGCCGACATCCGATATTCCGATGTTGTCCAACTCTTTAATTACCGATACCGATATCAACCGATACATACAGTCGTGGAATTAACACATTATTATGCCTAATTTGGACAACCAGGTATGGTGAAGATAAGGTACTTGTCAAAAAAATTAATAAAATAAAATAAGATGAATAAATTAAAAACATTTTCTTGAATAAAAAAGAAAGTAAAACAATATAAAAACAGTTACATAGAAACTAGTAATTAATGAAAATGAGTAAAAATAACTGTTAAAGGTTAGTACTATTAGTGGACCAGCAGCACGCACAATCATGTGTGCTTACGGACTGTATCCCTTGCAGACTGTATTGATATATATTGATATATAATGTAGGAACCAGAATATTAATAACAGAAAGAAACAACCCTTTTGTGTGAATGAGTGTGAATGAGTGTGAATGAGTGTAAATGGGGGAGGGTTTTTTGGGGGGGGTTGGTGCACTAATTGTAAGTGTATCTTGTGTTTTTTATGTTGATTTAATTTAAAAAAAATAAAAAACTAAAAAAACGATACCGATAATAAAAAAAAAAACGATACCGATAATTTCCGATATTACATTTTAACGCATTTATCGGCCGATGATATCGGTAGGTCGATATTATCGGACATCTCTACTATTTAGACTTACTTAACTATCCCATGTGTGAAGGAGGGTTTTCAGGCATATTTGCATGTGCTATTTTAATGTAATAAAGCTAGCGTTGTAAGCATTAGCAAATATGTTAACAAGTTTACAAGTTTCTGTGTTATTCGTTTTGTTTTGTTTCAGTTTCGTAAAGCTCACCAAAAGGTCACCGTGGAGTTATTGAGTCTTTTTGTTTACAAATAACTCATCTCACAATGTACAAACCCCGTTTCCATATGAGTTGGGGAATTGTGTTAGATGTAAATATAAACGGAATACGATGATTTGCAAATCCTTTTCAACCCATATTCAGTTGAATATGCTACAAAGACAACATATTTGATGTTCAAACTGATAAACTTTTTTTTTTTTTTGCAAATAATCATTAACTTTAGAATTTGATGCCAGCAACACGTGACAAAGAAGTTGGGAAAGGTGGCAATAAATACCGATAAAGTTGAGGAATGCTCATCAAACACTTATTTGGAACATCCCACAGGTGAACAGGCAAATTGGGAACAGGTGGGTGCCATGATTGGGTATAAAAGTAGATTCCATGAAATGCTCAGTCATTCGCAAACAAGGATGGGGCAAGAGTCACCACTTTGTCAACAAATGCGTGAGCAAATTGTTGAACAGTTTAAGAAAAATCTTTATCAACCAGCTATTGCAAGGAATTTAGGGATTTCACCATCTACGGTCCGTAATATCATCAAAGGGTTCAGAGAATCTGGAGAAATCACTGCACGTAAGCAGCTAAGCCCGTGACCTTCGATCCCTCAGGCTGTACTGCATCAACAAGCGACATCAGTGTGTAAAGGATATCGCCACATGGGCTCAGGAATACTTCAGAAACCCACTGTCAGTAACTACAGTTGGTCGCTACATCTGTAAGTGCAAGTTAAAACTCTCCTATGCAAGGCGAAAACCGTTTATCAACAACACCCAGAAACGCCGTCGGCTTCGCTGGGCCTGAGCTCATCTAAAATGGACTGATACAAAGTGGAAAAAAGTTCAGTGGTCTGACGAGTCCACATTTCAAATTGTTTTTGGAAACTGTGGACGTCGTGTCCTCCGGATCAAAGAGGAAAAGAACCAACCGGATTGTTATAGGCGCAAAGTTGAAAAGCCAGCATCTGTGATGGTATGGGGGTGTATTAGTGCCCAAGACATGGGTAACTTACACATCTGTGAAGGCGCCATTAATGCTGAAAGGTACATACAGGTTTTGGAGCAACATATGTTGCTATCCAGGCAACGTTACCATGGACGCCCCTGCTTATTTCAGCAAGACAATGCCAAACCACGTGTTACATCAACGTGGCTTCATAGTAAAAGAGTGCGGGTACTAGACTGGCCTGCCTGTAGTCCAGACCTGTCTCCCATTGAAAATGTGTGACGCATTATGAAGCCTAAAATACCACAAGGGAGATCCCCGGACTGTTGAACAACTTAAGCTGTACATCAAGCAAGAATGGGAAAGAATTCCACCTGAGAAGCTTCAAAAATGTGTCTCCTCACTTCCCAAACGTTTACTGAGTGTTGCTAAAAGGAAAGGCCATGTAACACAGTGGTGAACATGCCCTTTCCCAACTACTTTGGCACGTGTTGCAGCCATGAAATTCTAAGTTAATTATTATTTGCAAAGAAAAAAATCAAGTTTATGAGTTTGAACATCAAATATGTTGTCTTTGTAGTGCATTCAATTGAATATGTGTTGAAAATGATTTTCAAATCATTGTATTCCGTTTATATTTACATCTAACACAAGTTCCGAACTCATATGGAAACGGGGTTTGTATATATCTGCGGCTTATAGTCTGGTGCTGATAATTTATGTAAAAATAATAATTTCTTCTAAAATTTTGTGGATGTGGCTTAAATACCGGTGCACTCTATAGCCCGGGAAATACGGTATGTTATTATATAATGTGCCCTATGTATATATAGTATATTATTTTATGTAGGCACCATCATGTACAAAACCCAAAACCAGTGAAGTTGGCACGTTGTGTAAATGGTAAATAAAAACAGTTTACAAATCCTTTTCAACTTATATTCAATTGAATAGACTGCAAAGACAGGATATTTAAGGTTTCAACTGGTAAACTTTGTTATTTTTTGCAAATACTAGCTCATTTGGAATGACAATGCCATATTACGTGTTACAACAGCATGGCTTCATAGTAAAAGAGTGTGGGTACTAGACTGGCCTGCCTGTAGTCCAGACCTGTATCCCATTGAAAATGTGTGGTGCATTATGAAGCCTAAAATACCACAACAGAGACCCCGGACTGTTGAACAACTTAAGCTGTACATCAAGCAAGAACGGGAAAGAATTCCACCTGAAAAGCTTCAAAAATTGGTCCCCTCAGTTCCCAAACGTTTACTGAGTGTTGTTAAAAGGAAAGGCCATGTAACACAGTGGTAAAAATGCCCCTTTTTTGCAATGTGTTGCTGCCATTAAATTCTAAGTTAATGATTATTTGCAAAAACAAATTAAGTTTCTCAGTTCAAACATTAAATATCTTGTTTTTGCAGTCCATTCAATTAAATATAAGTTGAAAAGGATTTGCAAATCATTGTATTCTTTTTTTTAACTTATCAATTACACAACGTGCCAACTTCACTGGTTTTGGGTTTTGTATAAATGCAAAATAAAAATGTGTATGTCTCACACACACTCACACACTCCCACACACACACACACACACACACACACACACACACACACATACTGGTTATCATTTGGAATGGGGACCAAGTTTTTGATCATCACCTGTGGGCACCACCCTTTCTACAGGTTGTGGATGTATAAAAAAAAAAAAAAAAGAGGTAAAATGACCACTGCCCAGTTAGCTCATACACGTCTTTAAATCTCTGGATTGATGAAGTAATGTGCTGATCGTTCTTACTGGGGACCCTGGGGGAAAAGAGTTAATATGATTCATGGGGACCAAATTTTTATAATTTTGCATAATTCACACAAATTTGTACATGACTACTGAGGACCATTTTTTTTTTTAAGTTCTAATTAGATGTTAAACATGTTTACTTTTCAGTAGAGATGATAAATGCAATAAAATGTAATATCGGTTTTATTATCGGTATCGTTTGTTTTTTTTTGTTTATTTTTGTTTTTTTTAATTAAATCAACATAAAAAAACACAAGATACACTTACAATTAGTGCACCAACCCAAAAAACCTCCCTCCCCCATTTACACTCATTCACACTCATTCACACAAAAGGGTTGTTTCTTTCTGTTATTAATATTGTGGTTCCTACATTATATATCAATATATATCAATACAGTCTGCAAGGGATACAGTCCGTAAGCACACATGATTGTGCGTGCTGCTGGTCCACTAATAGTACTAACCTTTAACAGTTAATTTTACTCATTTTCATTAATTACTAGTTTCTATGTAACTGTTTTTATATTGTTTTACTTTCTTTTTTATTCAAGAAAATGTTTTTAATTTATTTATCTTATTTTATAAAAAAAATTTAAAAGTACCTTATTTTCACCATACCTGGTTGTCCAAATTAGGCATAATAATGTGTTAATTCCACAACTGCATATATCGGTTGATATCGGTATCGGTTGATATCAGTATCTGTAATTAAAGAGTTGGACAATATCGGAATATCGGATATCGACAAAAAGCCATTATCGGACATCCCTAGTCTGTAATGATAATGTCAATGAGGGATTTTTAATCAATGTTGAAATTGTTACTAATATTGATAGTGGTGTCAATAATATTCATTTTTGTTTCGCTACTTTTAGATTGTTCTGTGCCGTGTTTGTGTGTCCTCTCAATTGCTCTGTTTATTGCTATTCTGAATGTTGCTGGGTCGGGTTTGGTTTTGGAATTGGATTGCATTGTTATAGTATTGCTGTGTATTGTTTTGTTGGATTGATTAATACGTTTTTTGTTTTTTTTAAATAACAGAACAACATCAGCAAATAGGATATGTACAAATATGATAGTAAAAGTGATAATAATACCTGGGATTTATATAGCGCTTTTCTAAGTACCCAAAGTCGCTTTACATGTAGAACCCATCATTCATTCACACCTGGTGGTGGTAAGCTACTTTCATAGCCACAGCTGCCCTGGGGTAGACTGACGGAAGCGTGGCTGCAATTTGCGCCAACGGCCCCTCCGACCACCACCTATCATTCATCATTCAATTCACCGGTGTGAGTGGCACCGGGGGCAAAGGGTGAGGTGTCCCGCCCAAGGACACAACGGCAGCTATTTTTTGGATGGTAAGAGGTGGGGAGCGAACCTGCAACCCTCAGGTTTCTGGCACGGTTGCTCTACCCACTACACCATGCCGCCCCTTATAGCAAATATAGATTAGATATTGATAGCAAAGAAGCAGTTAGTGAAATAAATATGAATAATACAGAAATGACAATGAGCATTATTACACTACAAATGGAGCAATACAAATACCAATAGAAATAGCACTATCGATAATGAATAATGACAATAATTACCGCTATTATCAACAATACAATTGTTTCAAATGCAACAATACATATATGTAATGATAACTAGAGATACAAAAGAAAGCAGATAAATGGAGGGGAAGAAAGAGAAACCAACTATATTAACCTTGTAGATTGTTATAGTAACAATAGGTTAAGCTTTGTCAGTGTGCAATGTATTACCCAGTTTCCCCTAGGGAATCAGGATTTTTTTCTGTCAAAAAGTCGGAATTAAATCCCGACTTTTCAATTGCAAAAAATAGAACATTTGTTTCACTGACAAAAACTGCCGTTCTTTTTCAACATATCCCAACTTTTTGACACTAAGAAAAAAATCACGACTTTTTGACACTAAGAAAAAATTACGACTTCTTTTTTTGCTCTTGACGTCGTAAATGCAGCCTTTCTATGTCTTTCGTAATGCGACCATCATCATACTTATTATTATTGCGAGGCTTTTGGATGTTTTATAGGCGGAATAGAGTGACTCTCAGGCAGTCAATTAATTTGCTCTTTGTGGACACCCCTGTGTTTCTGCAAAAAAGGATTTTAAGTGCGCTAGAAAAAAAACGTGACTTTTAATGACGCCTCTGTTTCAAGGTTTTTTATTTATTTTATTTATTTATTTTTTATTTTTTTATTAAATCAACATAAAAAACACAAGATACACTTACAATTAGTGCACCAACCCAAAAAACCTCCCTCCCCCATTTACACTCATTCACACAAAAGGGTTGTTTCTTTCTGTTATTAATATTCTGGTTCCTACATTATATATCAATATATATCAATACAGTCTGCAAGGGATACAGTCCGTGAGCACACATGATTGTGCGTGCTGCTGGTCCACTAATAGTACTAACCTTTAACAGTTAATTTTACTCAATTTCATTAATTACTAGTTTCTATGTACTGTATTTTTCCGACTATAAGTCGCAGTTTTCTTCATAGTTTATGAAAGTTGCCTAATGTTTTTTTCCTTCTTTATTATGCATTTTCGGCAGGTGCGACTTATACTCCGGTGCGACTTATACTCCGAAAAATGCGGCAACTGCTTTCATATTGTTTTACTTTCTTTTTTATTCAAGAATTTTTTTTAATTTATTGATCTTATTTTATTAATGTTTTTTAAAAGTACCTTATCTTCACCACACCTGGTTGTCCAAATTAGGCATAATAATGTGTTAATTCCACGACTGCATATATCGGTTGATATCAGTATCGGATGATATCGGTAATTAAAGAGTTGGACAACATCGGGATATCGGATATAAAAAGCCATTATCGGACATCCCTACTTTTCAGTAAATATGTTTTATGGGCCAAAGCTTAAAAATCACTGAGGCATCTTCAGAATGGATCTGACTATCATTTAAAAAGGTTTTCCTTTAGGGGACCTGTTTTTTTGTCTCCATACCGTCAGAGGTCCCCTAAAGGTGACTGTGTAAACAGAGCAATGTACCCATTAAGTAAGCATTGCCAGAACACACACACACACACACACACACACACCGACATACTCCAAGGTCCGGTGAATTAGTAAAATAATCGCCTTTTCGGGCACAGGGGTTGGAGGTTCATTAGTTTTGAAAAATGACCTGTGGAATCTTGCAAGCGTGATTTGTCTTCATTTATGGAGCGGCTAAGAAAACAAACCGTGTGTGTACCTAAAGTGCAGAATTGGTGGTGTGCACATACATATACATGCCCACAAACAAACTATTCATTTTGGCTCGATGCGACGGAACTAAAAGTAATCTACAGAGGGCACTAGAGATGCGCGGATAGGCAATTATTTCATCCGCAACCGCGTCAGAAAGTCGTCAACCATCCGCCATCCACCCGATGTAACGTTTGATCAGAACTGCACCCGCCCACCATCCGTCCGTTGTTATATATCTAATATTAATAAAAAAATTTAAAAAAGGGTGAAAACTACGCGAATTGCACCTTGTGCAGACAAGATTTTTCGATCGGACACGGAGGAATTAGCGATGTAAAAGACCACGTTGGGACAAAAAAACACAAGTCTAATGCCGTTGCTAGCGATACAAGTGGAAAACTTTCAACGTTTTTCGTCGCCCAAACAGATTCTTTGGATGTGATAAATGCCGAAGTTTTATTTACGGAGGCAATAATTGAGCATGGACTTCCAATCGCACTGGCTGATCACATGGGACAGTTAATAATGTAAAGCAACCTTTAAAAATCATTACGCGGTGATCGCGATCCCAAAAATAAACTTTTCTTGCATGATAATGTCCAGAAAAATTCGCTTTATATTACTATAGAGTCCTTTTAACGAATGAGTTTGATGGTTTATCACAAACCTTAAATGAAAGAAGTCCTTTGTTCTCCTGCACCATGCATGCGCAATCCTGTCGGCTGTATTTCACAGCACGACATACTGTAAAAAGTGTTTATACTATTTATACTTTCAATTAACAAATTGAAGTCTTGTGAAAGGTTGACAGGATAACTGGCATTAACTGTCAAAATAATTTCAAACTATTGAAGTTAGCTTACAGAATAAACATGTCAATCAACCCATATGATTTTTGCTGTAATATTTTTATTTTGAAAAGTCACTGTGACTGATAGAAAAGTGATGGTTTTAGCAACATTTTAACCTGTCTGAATGCTAATAGTCATTTTGCGTCGGGGGGCGAAGCCCTGAACCCTCCACCAGGACTTTGTCCTGGACCTACCGGGGCCTGCGGCCCTTGGACCCTGGCTACTAGGTTTTTCTGATTTAAAAGTTGGCAGGTATGGTGAGGTTATAAAGCTTTTGCCTGTTAAAGAAAGGAGACTGATCCAATGCACAGACATTCGCGTGCCACGCTGTCACGACCCAGACGCACACCAGTGCGCAATCATATGGGAGCCGCGCTGAGCGCACCTCCAAGCGCGTCTCGCTGCCGGCGACGGCCAGATATGGGCCCACGCTCCAGCGCCATCCATTTTCAGGGCTAGTTGATTCGGCAGGTGGGTTGTTACACACTCCTTAGCGGGTTCCAACTTCCATGGCCACCGTCCTGCTCTCTATATCAACCAGGGTGAGCCCCACCCCTTTCATGAGCGCACTACGCGCGGAGTGACCCCTGTTACGCGCCCCCGGCAACAGGGGTGGCGGGCAGGTAAGCTGCGCGGGCGGAGCGCGCGGAGTGACCCATGTTACGAGCCCCCGGCCACGGGGGTGGCGGGCAGGTAAGCTGCTTACCTGCTGCGCGTGACGCCGGCCGCGGCGAAAGCGGACGAGGCGGGGTGTCGGTGCGGTGGGCGCGGTAGTGACCCTGGACGTGCGTCGGGCCCTTCTCGCGGATCGCCTCTGCTACGGCTCCCGCGGTGGGGCCCTCTCGGGGGAAGGGGCCTCGGTCCCGGACCCCGGCGAGGCGTCCCTTCTCCGCTCCGTAAAAGTGTCCATCTCTTTTCTTTTTTTTTCTTCTGTTGTGGCATATGCAGCAGGTGCCTGCTCGTTTTTCGTATGTGGGTAACAACATTTAACTATGTATATATATTTCCCAATTGGTTTAACTGCCACCCGCAAAAAAAAAAAATAAAAATAAAAATTAATCCGCCCGACCCGACCCGCGAGCGGATAAAATCTTAGTTTTTTTAATTTCATCCGCCCGATCCGCGGATAATCCGCGGACTCCGCGGTTGTGTCCGCAAACCGCGCATCTCTAGAGGGCACACTGCGACGGAACTAAAAGTAATCTACAGAGGGCACACTGCGAAGCCAAGACACTATTAATCAGGAGGATGTTATAATTAGGCGTAACACCCTCAGGCCGCATGAACAGTCACACACACACACACACACACACATGCACTCGCACACACACACGGTGAAAGAACACTATATGTGACCATGAACATAACATATGCCCAAACACACAAGAGGGGCCCTGTGTATGTAAGCTGGATGGTTGCAGCGGCCTGGAGAGAAATTGGGCAAAAGAGCGCTGAAAGGCTTGTTGGCTTCATCTTGAATGTTTAAACAAAAGTCAGTCTGTTGCTGTTGGGGGGTGGGGGGCGGGCGGGCGGTATTAGTACACACTAATGTGACGTGTAAGAAAGGCTGTTGTGTTCAAGGTCTCATTGTCTGCTGGGGCTTATTTTGGTGGAGTGATAAGTACATGTTTGTCTGAAATGTGCCCAAAATAAATACAAATATTCCATTTAGTCCCAACACAAGGAACAAAAGTGTTTTTGTTTTTTTATCTCCAAATGTTTATTTCAATATAAATAGTAACAATAATACGCTTGTACAATTACATGGCCTTATGTCGTGTCATTTCATAATAGCAACAACAACAAAAAATTTTTATCAAATGATTAAAAGGATCATTCTGACATTTAAAAAAAAAAAAAAAAAAAAAAGAGTGCTTGTTTGTGTGTTATTTCATGGCTAACGTCCGCTTTTGGAATGTTTGTGACAAGTTTGGAATGAATCTGACGTGTTTCCACTGGCTTAGTGCGATTTGTCGCGTTTCCGTAATTACAGTGGAACCCGTTTCGGTCGGACTACCATCGTCATAACCAGAATTAGCCACCTTGTTTTTGTTTTTTTTACAATTTCCCACCATTTGTGCATATTTTATTGCTTTTATATGATATTTCATACTCTTATTTCACTGAGATGCTGCAGTCATTTCACTGTATACTCGTCTACAATGATAATACATGCACATCCATGCATCCATCCATTTTCTACCGCTTGTCCCTTTCAGGGTTGCGGGGTGTGCTGGAGCATATGCCAGCTGCACACGGGCGGAAGGCGGGGTACACCCTGGACAAGTCGCCACCTCATCACAGGGCCAACACAGAAAGACAGACAACATTCACACTCACATTCACACACTAGGGCCAATTTAGTGTTGCCAATCAATCTATCCCCAGGTGCATGTCTTTGGAGGTGGGAGGAAGCCGGAAGTACCCGGAGGGAACCCACGCAGTCACGGGGAGAACATGCAAACTCTATACAGAAAGACCCCGAGCCCGGGATCGAACTCAGGACCTTTCGTATTGTGAGGCACATGTTCCACCGAATACATGCACAAATATTTTCTAAAAGTGTAAACAAAAAATCCAGGTTAATACTGCCATGCTTTTATTTTGAAGCTTATTTTGCACTGAACAGTAAGTCACTGTTTTAATGCTTGGCAACTACACAGTAGTCATGTTGCTGTTGTCGTTAACTCAGCTCAGATGGCACAGTGGCCGTCCAGAAACTTGAGGGTTTCTGGTACAAATCCAGCTTCCGCCATCCTAGTCACTGCCGTTGTGTCCTTGGGCAAGACACTTCACCCACCTTGCAGCCAGGGGGTGGCCCACACTGGTGTGGGAATGTGTTTTTGATTGATTGAAACTTTTATTAGTAGATTGCGCAGTACAGTACATATTCCGTACAATTGACCCCTAAATGGTAACACCCGAATAAGTTTTTCAACTTGTTTAAGTCGGGGTCCACGTTAATCAATTCATGGTATGTGTGGAAGGACTCCCATGTAAACACAATTGAATAAAAGGTTAAAAAAAAAGGCCCTTTTTGTCATCGAAACAATCCAATTGGCTGATGTCGACTTACCGTATTTTCCGCACTATAAGGCGCACCTAAAAACCAAAATTTTTCTCAAAAGCTGACAGTGCGCCTTATAACCCGGTGCGCTTTATTACGATTCATTTTCATAAAGTTTCGATCTCGCAACTTCGGTAAACAGCCGCCATCTTTTTTCCCGGTAGAACAGGAAGCGCTTCTTCTTCTACGCAAGCAACCGCCAAGGAAAGCACCCGCCCCCATAGAACAGGAAGCGCTTCTTCTTCTACTGTAAGCAACCACCCGCCCCCGGAAGAAGAAGAAAAAACGCGCGGATATCACCGTACGTTTCATTTCCTGTTTACATCTGTAAAGACCACAAAATGGCTCCTACAAAGCGACAAGGATCCGGTTCATAAAAAGACGCAATCTCTCCATCCGCACACGGATTACTACCGTATTTCACAGCAACTGATATTCCTGTGAACCGCACTGTGGAACGGGAGCACGTACGGTGAATATTCGCACCACAGGGAATGAGAAGTCATCCTTCACTGTGGTTCTAGCTTGCCATGCTAACTTCCACCCATGGTGATATTCAAAAGGAAGACCTTGCCAAAAGAGACCTTTCCAGCCGGCGTCATCATAAAAGCTAACTCGAAGGGATGGATGGATGAAGAAAAGATGAGCGAGTGGTTAAGGGAAGTTTACGCGAAGAGGCCGGGTGGCTTTTTTCACACAGCTCCGAAGGCGAACACACCTTCACTAAGACGGGCAGACAGCGCCGGACGACATACGCCAACTTTTGCCAGTGGATCGTAAATGCCTGGGCAGATATTTCGGTCACAACTGTGGTCCGAGCTTTCCGGAAGGCAGGATTCACAGAACTGCTGCACAACAACAGCGACACTGAATCCGATGACTTCGACGAGACGGAGCCGGCCATTTTTGGATCCCACGCTTGCGCAACTTTTCAATTCGGACACCGAAGACGAAGAATTCGAAGGATTTACGAATGAAGAATAACTTCAGAAGGTGAGCGCTATGTTTATTTTGTGTGTTGTGACATTAACGTTCGAGCAACATTATGTTGCTATTGCTCTACACCATTTTGAATTTTACTATGTTTGTGATTGCACATTTGCGTACATTTTGGGACAGAGTTGTTAGAACGCTGGTTTTCAATATATTATTAAAGTTTGACTGAACTATCTGACTGTTTTTTTGACATTTACTTTAGCGCAGCGTTTTTTTGACATTCACTTTAGCGCAGTGTAGGCGCGGCTTATAGTCCGGGGCGGCTTATTGGTGGACAAAATTATGAAATATGTAATTCATAGAAGGTGCGGCTAATAATCCGGTGCGCCTTATAGTGCGGAAAATACGGTAACACGTTTTGAATAAAAATTATAAAAACATGGTGGACAGGTTGTTGACATAAATGGGTTCCACTGTAATAAACTCCCCCTAAAAAAAAACCAAGATAATGAAACCGAAGGGCTGACAAAAATGATAGTATAATTTCACACAAAAAGGAATGTGCTCAAAAGTATGATTTTTGAGAAAATGATTAAAAGCCTATCATAGCAGACGTGTTGAATATAGACTGGTATTCATTCATGAAAAGTGTTTCTTCCGCAACATCGTGGATGTTATTGCACGTCCGCTCAGCTGTGAGAATCCATCCAAACGTCGTTGCTCCTTTGCCCGCTCAAGTGTCTCGTGGTCGTGACTCGTGACCCGCAGGCTTTTTGTGGGAAGAGGAGAAGATCTTTAAAAGGGTTCGGCCTGTGATCGATCTTGCCTATCGAGCCTCTCTTTTATTTTAAAAGACCCTTCTCCTCCGACCGTTCTCTCATCTGTCACTTTCCCTCACGTCACCCCTGACCTCGTGCGCGACTACAAAAGGCCAAGAGTCCGTGCCTCGCCGACCAAAACGTCAATGAGAGACGGGGAGGAAGACAGAAGAGGAAAGGAGGGGGGGGGGGCTTAAATGGAGTATGCTAGAGTTTCTGATATAATATAACATGCGTACTTATTTTCCCCATCTTTGCTTTCTTTGCCTCGAGAATTTCTCTCCATCTGTGGGTCCTCAAATAAATGGCATGAAGATAAAATCTGCAAAGCCCTTTTTTCCGTTTCCCTCTGGGCAGAAACGATGAATTTGGCGTTACATGGAATTTCATAAAGAATGTCCTTCTTGTTGTGCTTAGGTTTGAGGTTGGCCGTCTTCAAAAAAAAAGACCCCGCAGATTGGTGGAGTGGGCTTGAGGCCTTTAGGAAGTGATAAGCGCTGGTATCTGTGCTCTCCATCTTCGTTCTGACGCGACGAAATGTCCACAGATTTTGGTCTGATATTCTTCTTGCGGTCCCTTCTTATGTGTCCTCCACAAGACGCGGTCATTGTAATGTCCTAATTGGCTTTGGTCCCACCGATGAGTCGGCTTCTGTTTAGGCGATCTCGGGCCTTAGATAAGGAAAGGCACCTGTGAAAGTGAAACACCACAACGTTACGCAATGTTACAAAGATACGACGTGCAGCATGAGTCTTTAAAGGCCTACTGAAACCCACTACTACCGACCACGCAGTCTGATAGTTTATATATCAATGATGCAATCTTAACATTGCAACACATGCCAATTAGCTTACTAAAGTGCAATTTTAAATTTCGCGCGAAATATCCTGCTGAAAAAGTCTCGGTATGATGACGCCTGCGCGTGACGTCACGGATTGTAGAGGACATTTTGGGACAGCATGGTGGCCAGCTATTAAGTCGTCTGTTTTCATCGCAAAATTCCACAGTATTCTGGACATCTGTGTTGGTGAATCTTTTGCAATTTGTTCAATGAACAATGAAGAAAGCTGTAGGTGGGAAGCGGTGTACTGCGGCAGGTGTTGTGCCGGATAACGCACCCCCGCCGTAGAATGCACCCCCTGACTTCTGTGCCGGTGTTTCATTGTTTACATTCCCGAAAGATGACAGTCAAGCTTTACCATTGGCCTGTGGAGAACTGGGACAACAAAGACTCTTACCTGGAGGACTTTGAGTTGGATACGCAGACGCGGTACCGTGAGTACGCATGCAGCTGCGGCTTCCAAACATTTGAACGCTTGCCCGTACGTGCGTACCGCTATGTGCATGTCACGTACGTAACTTTGGGGACTTTGGGGAAATATATGTGCTGCATGAACTTTGGGGAGGTGAACGGTACTTTGGGCTGTGGGATTGAGTGTGTTGTGCAGGTGTTTGAGTTGTATTGGCGGGTTATATGGACGGGAGGGGGGAGGTGTTTGTTATGCGGGATTAATTTGTGGCATATTAAATATAAGCCTGGTTGTGTTGTGGCTAATAGAGTATATATATGTCTTGTGTTTATTTACTGTTTTAGTCATTCCCAGCTGAATATCAGGTCCCACCCGCCTCTCACAGCATTTTCCCTATCTGAATCGCTCCCACTGCCCTCTAGTCCTTCACTCTCACTTTCCTCATCCACAAATCTTTCATCCTCACTCAAATTAATGGGGAAATCGTCGCTTTCTCAGTCCGAATCGCTCTCGCTGTTGGTGGCCATGAATGTAAACAATGTGCAGATGTGAGGAGCTCCACAACCTGTGACGTCACGCTACTCGTCTGCTACTTCCGGTACAGGCAAGGCTTTTTTATCAGCGACCAAAAGTTGCAAACTTTATCGTCGATGTTCTCTACTAAATCCTTTCAGCAAAAATATGGCAATATCGCAAAATTATCAAGTATGACACATAGAATGGACCTGCTATCCCCGTTTAAATAAGGAAATCGCATTTCAGTAGGCCTTTAAACCAGGCCTGCGCAATTATTTTGAAGAAATGTGTCAGGGGGCAAGCACTGCAAAAACTGAAATCTAAGTAAGATGAAATATCTCAAATAAGGGTGATATTTGTTTATTTTCTGTCTGATAAGATCATTCTTCTCACTATGCAGATTTTATGTTAGAGTTTTTTACTTCTTTTAAGGGTTTCTGTTAGAGATGTCCGATAATAGCGAACTGCCGATAAATGCTTTAAAATGTAATATCAGAAATTATCGGTATCGGTTTCAAAATTATCGGTATCGGTTTCAAAAAGTAAAATTCATGACTTTTTAAAACGCCGCTGTGTACACGGACGTAGGGAGGAGTACATAGCGCCAATAACATAATATCTACGGCTTTTCACACACACAAGTAAATGCAATGCATACTTGGTCAACAGCCATACAGGTCACACTGAGGGTGGCCGTATAAGCAACTTTAACACTGTTACAAATATGCGCCCCGCACCATAACACAACATAAACACAACAGAACAAATACCCAGAACCCCTTGCAGCACTAACTCTTCCGGGACGCTACAATATACACCCCCCACTACCCCCCCCCCCCCCCACCTCAACCTCCTCATGCTCTCTCAGGGAGAGCATGTCCCAAATTCCAAGCTGCTGTTTTGAGGCATGTTAAAAAAAATAATGCACTTTGTGACTTCAATAATAAATATGGCAGTGCCATGTTGGCATTTTTTTCTATAACTTGAGTTGATTTATTTTGGAAAACCTTGTTACATTGTTTAATGCATCCAGCGGGGCATCACAACAAAATTAGACATAATAATGTGTTAATTCCACCACTGTATATATCGGTATCGGTTGATATCCGTATCGGTAATCAAGAGTTGGACAACATCGGAATATCGGATATCGGCAAAAAGGCCATTATCGGACATCTCTAGTTTCGGTCCCAAATGATCTCAGTAAGATATTACAGCTTGTTGCTGAGATTTGATGACCTATATTGAATAAAACATGCTTGAAACTAGAATATCAACTGATGCAAAGCTGTGTCATCAACACTCACAAGTATTAAACTACTTTTTTAAAGTAATAATGTCTTACTTCAAGCATGAAAAAAAAATCATGATGTCAAGATAATGGCACTACCATTTACTTAATTTAAGAATATTTTTCAACATATTGAGCAAAAAGGTCTCTTTTTTTTCTACCAAGAAAAGTGCACTTGTTATTAGTGAGAATATACTTATTTTAAGGTATTTTTGGGTTCATTGAGGTTAGCTAATTGTTCTTGTTTTGGAAAGTCTTGACAAGCCGAATGTTCTCGTTCTATTGGCAGATAATTTCGCTTAGTTCAAATAAAATACCCCTAATTTTTGTTTTGTTTTTTCTTTGTTTTTGAACACTGACTTTTTGCAGTGCAGGAGATCTATTTTTAGGAACACTAACACAAAACCTCACAATAATGTCTGATTGAATGCTAAAAACGTTATGACAGACCGCTTTAAAAAACGGAATGAAATGTTATTTTTTTTAACTGAATGACACCCAGAATGTACATCAAAATAAAGAATGTGGGATTTACAATATTAACTATGAACGATAAAACACTGAATATTGACAGCATATGAACGTCACATCCCCTCTCGATCGACATATTTTACAATCAAGCGAAAACGCAACAAACACAGCGAAATATGAACGCGAAGTGTAAAAAATAAACCCATCTACGATCTGATATTTCTGATATATCGCTAAGCTTTAGAACTTTGGTGTAAAAATCTCCTTCCGCATCTGTCCCTGACACCCGCATTTCAGGCTGACACTCAGTGGAAACGCTCCCCACCCACCTGCTTGGTGCCTCGTCTGAGCTGCCATAGTAACTAAGTATATCATGCAAAAGCACAAATTCCAACCATTGAAATACTTTGTATAGTTCAAGACTAGAGATGTCTGATAATATCGGACTGCCGATATTATCGGCCGATAATTGCTTTAAAATGTGATATCAGAAATTATCGGTATCGGTTTCAAAAAGTAAAATGTATGACTTTCTAAAACGCCGCTGTGTACACGGACGTAGGGAGGATTACAGAGCACCAATAAACCTTAAAGGCAATGCCTTTGCGTGCCGGCCCAATCACATAATATCTACGGCTTTTCACACACACAAGTGAATGCATGGCATACTTGGTCAACAGCCATACAGGTCACACTGAGGGTGGCCGTATAAACAACTTTAACACTGTTACAAATATGCGCCACACTGTGAACCCACACAAAACAAGAATGACAAACACATTTCAGGAAAACAGCCGCACCGTAACCCAACATAAACACAACAGAACAAATACCCAGAATCCCTTGCAGCACTAACTCTTCCGGGACGCTACAATATACACCCCCCGCCCCCACATCAACCTTGCCCACCTCAACCTCCTCATGCTCTCTCAGGGAGAGCATGTCCCAAATTCCAAGCTGCTGTTTTGAGGCATGTAAAAAAAAATAATGCACTTTGTGACTTCAATAATAAATATGGCAGTGCCATGTTGGCATTTTTTTCCATAACTCGAGTTGATTTATTTTGGAAAACCTTGTTACATTGTTTAATGCATCCAGCGGGGCATCACAACAAAATTAGGCATAATAATGTGATAATTCCACGACTGTATATATCGGTATCGGTTGATATCGGAATCGGTAATTAAGAGTTGGACAATATCGGAATATCGGATATCGGCAAAAAAGCCATTATCGGACATCTCTATTCAAGACTTACGGTCATTTGAAAACATCACTGTACATCATAATGGCGGCTACAGTTTTGAGCTTAAAGATCTAAAAAAAATCATTTGGGAATGTACGGCAGGCCAGATTGAAAAGCTTATTTTGCCCAGGTTTGCTTTAAACAGACAAGATCGGCAAACAGTGCCGCGCTAATAATGGGAGTTTTTAGAAACATCACAGGCTGTGAGATCACATCAAAGTGTAATATACAGAAATACATATAAACATTGTAATATAATTGAAGAAATCAGTCCCTTGTTTCTTGTGTAGACGAGAAGAAACAACAACGTATAACAATATATCGGTCATGACCAGTCCCTGCAGGTCATGTCCTGTTGCTATCCTTCTAGATTTTGGGTTTTGTCTGTTATGTCTGTTCCTAGCCCGCCTTGCCGTCCTTCTTTTCTGTTTCATTACAGCAAATAAACTGCATGTCCTAGTGTCTTCAGTATCTTTATCAAGTGTCTATATCACTGGAGGACGATGCTAAACATGGTAAATATCCAGAGCAAGCCAGGAGCATGGATGCTAATAGCCAAGCTAGCCGCTAAGATAGCTTGAGACAACGCCAACAAATAAGAGCTTTGAGAAATGTAGATAACGTTTATTGTGTCAGCTTTGTCAAAGTCAGTACACAACACGTAATGGGAGGGCAGACCGATTCCATAAATTGGTGGTGTCGATACCAAGGGTAGCATCAGTGTATGATCAATACTAGAATGATTAAATTTATATTTTTATTTCCTCAAAAAAAAAAAATTCTGTTTAAAAACCTCAGAAAAATAATTCACTCGACACATGAGGACTTTGAGGGCAAACACCAATTCCAACCCTTGATGCTGAGTGCCAAGCAGGGAGGTAATGAGTCCCATTTTTATCGTCTTTGGTATGACTCGGCCGGGGTTTGAACTCACGACCTTCCAGTCTCAGGGGGGACACTCTAACCCAGTGGTTCTTAACCTCGTTGGAGATACCGAACCCCATTAGTTTCATATGCGCATTCACCGAACCCTTCTTTAGTGAAAAATAAAATGTTTTTTTTTTCAAATTCAAGACAAAGTTATATGTTTTTGGTAACACTTTAGTATGGGGAACATATTCTAAGTAACAACGACTTAATTTAGAGTGTTTTGGACACTAGGGGAACATATTCTAAGTAACAAAGACTTAATTTAGAGTTATTTGGTTAGGGTTAGAGTTAGGGTTAGAGGGTTAGGGCCAGGGTTAGAGGGTTAGGGTTATAATAAGGCCATGCCGAATAAGGCATTAATACGTACTTAATAATGACTAGTTAAGAGCCAATATGTTAATAAGCAACTAATTAATGGTGAATATGTTCCCCATACTAAAGTGTTACCATGTTTTTTTTACTGGTGCACAAAATGAACCGTGCATGAACATCACCTTGTTCAAACAACAACACCAACACGGTGTCTAAACTCACAACAAATTACACACCTACAAATAAGTGTGACTTCTGCTGTTGCCGTATCCGTAATACGCCGATAGGGAGAAGTTTTTATTTACTCGATGAGTCGGGTGTGTTTTGACCGCCGCCGAACCCCTGTGGCCGACTCACCGAACCCCTAGGGTTCGATCGAACCCAGGTTAAGAACCACTGCCCTAACCACAAGGCAACTGAGCAGTAATGAGTAAAGAAATGAGTAATAGTAGTTTTTTTTATTTTAGTTTAGTTATCGTGTACTATTAACTTTGTTTTACTCAAACAGTTGTTCGTAATATGAGTATAAGTTACTAGTTTAAAGATTGTGTTGATATTATTTAACTGTCAATACCACTCTCCATAGATACATTGAAAAATGCACGGTTAATACATGCGATCGGCATCCGTATTGATATCGACTAATTTCACTCATTGATGATCGTATCGGAATGGGCAACTTAAACCTTGATCCCTAGTAATTACCGTATTTTCCGCACTATAAGGCGCACCTAAAAACCACTAATTTTCTCAAAAGCTGACAGTGCGCCTTATAACCCGGTGCGCTTTATTACGATTCATTTTCATAAAGTTTCGATCTCGCAACTTCGGTAAACAGCCGCCATCTTTTTTCCCGGTAGAACAGGAAGCGCTTCTTCTTCTACGCAAGCAACCGCCAAGGAAAGCACCCGCCCCCATAGAACAGGAAGCGCTTCTTCTTCTACTGTAATCAACCACCCGCCCCCGGAAGAAGAAGAAAAACGCGCGGATATCACCGTACGTTTCATTTCCTGTTTACATCTGTAAAGACCACAAAATGGCTCCTACTAAGCGACAAGGATCCGGTTCATAAAAAGACGCAATCTCTCCATCCGCACACGGATTACTACCGTATTTCACAGCAACTGATATTCCTGTGAACCGCACTGTGGAACGGGAGCACGTACGGTGAATATTCGCACCACAGGGAATGAGAAGTCATCCTTCACTGTGGTTCTAGCTTGCCATGCTAACTTCCACCCATGGTGATATTCAAAAGGAAGACCTTGCCAAAAGAGACCTTTCCAGCCGGCGTCATCATAAAAGCTAACTCGAAGGGATGGATGGATGAAGAAAAGATGAGCGAGTGGTTAAGGGAAGTTTACGCGAAGAGGCCGGGTGGCTTTTTTCACACAGCTCCGAAGGCGAACACACCTTCACTAAGACGGGCAGACAGCGCCGGACGACATACGCCAACATTTGCCAGTGGATCGTAAATGCCTGGGCAGATATTTCGGTCACAACTGTGGTCCGAGCTTTCCGGAAGGCAGGATTCACAGAACTACTGGACAACAACAGCGACACTGACTCCGATGACTTCGGCGAGACAAAACCGGCCATTTTGGATCCCACGCTTGCGCAACTTTTCAATTCGGACACCGAAGACCAAGAATTCGAAGGATTTACGAATGAAGAATAACTTCAGAAGGTGAGCGCTATGTTTATTTTGTGTGTTGTGACATTAACGTTCGAGCAACATTATGTTGCTATTGCTCTACACCATTTTGAATTTTGCTATGTTTGTGATTGCACATTTGCGTACATTTTGGGACGGAGTTGTTAGAACGCTGGTTTTCAATATATTATTAAAGTTTGACTGAACTATCTGACTGTTTTTTTGACATTCCCTTTAGCGCAGCGTAGGCGCGGCTTATAATCCGGGGCGGCTTATTGGTGGACAAAGTTATGAAATATGTAATTCATTGAAGGTGCGGCTAATAATCCGGTGCGCCTTATAGTGCGGAAAATACGGTATTATCGTTTTATTGAGCCTTTGTTTAGTCAGAGTAAGGCGATTCAATTCATTTGCAATGCTGACCTAGCAAAGAGGCAGCATTAACATGACAGAGATGTTGTGATTTTGAAGTGTGATGATAATGTCTCATCATCTCTCATTTCCCAACAATAAATAGTGCTTTAGATCGCTCTCAACAGTTCAGTTTACAAATTGCTCTAAATGTTTAAGATGGACAAACACTTTAAGCATAAAACATACAAGGAGAATGTCTGCAACTTGTAGACGACACAGCAGACAGCGGACATTAATGCAATTTTTGTTGGTGTTTTTCTGTAATTATAATTATTACCATTATGAGTTATATATAAACTAAAACAGTACATTGTGCTTTTACTGCCATCTAGTGTCTACTTTTAAGTCTGCGGGTTATAAAACGAGTAAAATATTAATACAATATGTGTTTTCCAATTTGTGTTTGCAAGCTTGTGCTTTTTGACGTCAAGGTTACAAGAAACACCTCAAACATTAATAACAAACTCGTAAAATCACAAGTTGATTCAATGTCATCGAAAGCTTTAAAACATTGCAAATTTTCTCGCAACTTTCTAAATATGCTTCTGTAAATTCGGCCATTTTAGGCCGCGACAAATCACAAAAAAAAGCCTGCAAAATTCTGGACTGAGAAATAACCAATTGGACAGGTTGTACAAAATCTACAAATGCACTGTCAAGGTGCCCTCGAGCAAGGCATCGAACCCACAATCTGCTCAGGAGCCTAACAATGATGCAAAAATATACTTAAATTATACCTAATAAAGTAAATACTAAGAAAAGATGGCACTTTTGAAACACTTGCATGGATCACTGAACTTTGCAAAAAGTCTCACAGATCAGCAAATATCCAAAGTATTATGGAACACATGTCTCAGCCTTGACAATCCTGTTATTTTCAAGTGGCAGACCCCCAAAAAAGTTTGTTACGGTCCATTTGTGCAACCCTACAGTCCAGGGGGTCCTCAAATGCGTTCAAGACCATAGTTGAACACAACTGGTTTACTTATCTCAGTGAGAAGGTGAAGTTTCACTAAACCAGTGCTTCTTAATTATTTTCTGTCATGACCCCCACGAGGCACAGACATTTTTCTGTGACCGCCGTGATTTGAATTACTATTGGAACTTGTTAAGTATCTGAGATAACATCTGCAACAACTGAAACCAATTTCCATGTTAAGGTTCAGTCAAGTCTGTTCAGTCTGAAATGTTCAATACACAGGAAAACAAGTGCAATTTATTCACAGAGTTGTACATTTTTATAAAGCTGACAATAATATTGGAAATGTTTTAGAAATGTAAACATTGATCGCTTGTTTTCAAAAAGGAACTACGATTAATTTTTTGGATTGTTTTGTGAAAAATGTGCAACAATATTTTATATTTTAGCTTATCAGGAAGGATAAAAGTGCATATTTACATTTACTTTCCCTGAATATATAGTGTGTTAAGTTGGGATCTGTACTTTGTTTATTGCAGCAACAGTAGATAAAAACATCTCACTGAGAGAAAAGGGTAATAGAATGTGATGTAGGATCAATTTTAAGGTTTTTCTTATGGTTCATAAATGTTTTTATGGTATTGGGCCTTCTTATCTTTCAGATTTGCTTTTACCCTACGAACGAACCTTCACGGGCCCTGAGATCCTCCGGCACTCATCTCCTAATCATTCCAAATGTCAGGACGGATGGCATCTTTCCACCATTGTGGCCGCCGTCTCTGGAACAGCTTGTCAGGAGACCTCAGGGCCGCAAAGAACGTTCATGTTTTTAAGAGCAGGTTTAAGACCCACATTTTTTATTTGTCTTTTACCTATTAATAATTAATTCTATTGAAGTCATTCGTACTTTACTTGTTATCTTATTAGTTATGCAAGATTTTTTTGTTCTATTTATTTATTAAATATTTACTCTATCTATATTAATTGTATTTGTATCTTTTTTATTTATGTATTATTATTTTTGATCTTCATATGTCTTACTTGTATTTTAACCTTTATCTCTACTCATGGTTCTTACTATTTTACAGGTTTCACTATTTATACTTTCCAACGTTCCTCAGAGGGAGCCATCTGCATGCTGTGGGGGCGCTATGTGTCAGCGTCCTGGTGGCCATGGTCTGATGACCTCCTGGTGCAGATGGCTCCTGTTATAGTGTTTACTCACATCTCTCCTTTGTACTCAGCCATGCATTCATTTGTTCATATAGTTGCATATGTGTGTATAAGTGTGTGTTTGGTATTTATGTCCGTGCGTGCATGCGTATGTGATAATGGGGGATCTGGGTATTGTTTGTAAAGCCCTTTGCGTTGCATTTCTTTTATGTATGAAAAGCGCTTTATAATGTTTGATTGATTGATAAAGCATAGACCATGCTCATGTCCTATGGTTGCTACGGTGGAACCACAGGCTATGGGCCTGATTTACTAAAGGTTTGCGATTACTAAAACACGTGCAAACTTGATAGCATACGTAAAAGCTGATCTACTAAACGTGGATTGTGTCTGTTAAGTCAGCAGAATAAGGCGTGCAATCCATTTTGTGTCCTTGTCTTCATTAATATGCAAAATGTATGCTGATCATCAAAACGCAGAATACCGGGAGGCGAAAATGCAACTATATTATACAGCACGCCGAGTATGATTTATCAACACTCATCACCGTTTTGGGCGTATTATTTTACGTTTTATTTAGCACGTTTAGAAAGGATGCCCAAACTGTGACAAAAGGAGTGCTCGCGCTGCAAAGACACGTGATGGACAGTATCATCCGCCCAAGAGTACGTTTCAACATATGACAGTCAAAAATAAAAGATATTGGACACATCGTCTAATCAGCAATATCCTTTTATAATTTCATATCTGCCGGGTGGCTGATTAAACTGAATTAAACTGATGTTTTTGCTGTCATTTAATATTTATTTAATGTCGTTCGTTTCCTCACATAGAAAATATATTAATATATATCCTATTTTATGATAAAAACTTCTTGAAGTATGCATTTTCTGGGTCTTGAGCACAGTAGTGCAGCCTTTCTCTCATGCACCTCAGTCGCCTTGTGGTTAGAATGTCCGCCCTGAGACTGGAAGGTCGTGAGTTCAAATCCCAACCGAGTCATACCAAAGACGATAAAAATGTGACCCATTGCCTCCCTGCTTGGCACTCAGCATCAAGGGTTGGAATTAGGGCTGCAACTAACGATTAATTTGATAATCGATTAATCTGTCAATTAATAATCGGAATAAAGAGACAAACTACATTTCTATCCTATCCAGTATTTTATTGAAAAAAACCAGCATACTGTCACCATACTTATTTTGATTATTGTTTCTCAGCTGTTTGTAAATGTTGCAGTTTATAAATAAAGGTTTATTAAAAAAAAAAAAAAAAAAAAAATTTTGAAAAAAAAAAAAAAGCCTCTGCGCATGCGCATAGCATAGATCGATGACTAAACTAATCAGCAACTATTTTTATAATTTTATAATCCATTTTAATCGATTTAATCGATTAGTTGTTGCAGTCCTAGTTGAAATTGGGGGTTAAATCTCCAAATGATTCCCGAGCGCGGCGCATGCTGCTGCTCACTACTCCCCTCACCTCCCTGGGGGTGAACATGGGAATGGGTCAAATGCAGAGGACAAATTTCACCACACCTAGTGTGTGTGTGACGATCATTGGGACTTCAACTTTAACTTAATGCACCATCTTCTAAAATGACCCTAATAAGTGGTAGATGTCTCCTGCATGCTTGGAAACATAGTTTTAGGATCTGGTGAGCGTTTCATGCAGCATGACCCCAAGAATGCAGAGAAGGGCAGGCAGAATGCAGGTAAAACTAGATTTAATTGCCACACGAGGCAAAGAACAAACAATTAGCGCACACACGGCAACAGTCTTCAAAGTAAAATGATCCAGCCTCATGTGCAGGGCAGGTTGGTTTATAAAGAAGCCTGATTGGCAACAAGTAACAGGTGTGTCTAGAGTGCCAATCAGAGACAGGTGTGGGAGGCAGTGCTCAGGATAGAGGCGCAGTCACCAGAAATAGAAACTAGAATAAGAGCACTGGACAGGAAAAGAAACAGGATGTAGATAACAAAACCAAAATAGTCATGAAAGATCATGACACATAGCAAATAGGGTGAAACCAAATACTATGTATACTTTTGGGTCTTTTTACTCTGGTTATCGTCACTTGTTTTCATTGCCACTGACCACGACTCCTTTTTCTTTTCATTCCTGTCACAAACGCATCTCACCACTTTTGTTAGCTCTGTATACATGTTTCTGTCTACTTACTACTTCCATGGGGTAGAACAGTTGTTGATTAAATCTATCACTGCTACCACCTTTTGCATCGGTCAAACATGAGTTGTAGAGTGTAGACACAATTCATGAAAATCTCACTTGACACCTCACCGACACGCCCCACTAAACGACGGAAGCGTGTCCCCAAGCTCTGTCTTCTCAGCACTATCGCGAGACAAAGGCTTTGCGGTTGGGAAGTTGTTGCATAAGCTTCCACAGGCCACATTTCACGGCTGTGAAAATGCACACCGAGGTGCACTGCTTCATGTAAAGAGGTGTTTTTGATCTCCCCTAACACGGCAAATACTTCAACAGCTGCTATTTTATTATTCACTACCATGTACAATGGCATGCTCAGGTTTTTGGGGAATACAAGCTGTCTCAAAGCATTGTTCTGTTTTAGGTTAAGCTTCCCCACCAGTAGTTTGCGAAGCGAATGCCACAGTGAACCCCGTAAGATTAAACCAAAATATCCGGTGTCTCACTGGCTAACATCAGCTAACAGCTAGAAAGACCTAACTTCATTTTCCCAATAATGGAAAACGAAGAAATTGAGTGCGAAGGACAGTGCTAAGAAAAAGAAACAAATGATAATAATTTAATAAAAGAAAGAAATCGTCGGTAAACATGACATGTACCCGACTTGACGAAACCGGACGAGCTAGTCTGCAACCTTCTAAAGCGCATCGAGTCGATAACGACAGCGAAGGACGTTAAAATATCTAAATGGCAGACGGTTATTCTTGAAAATATGGAGAAACAGCTCTCAGGAGATACTGTAGAAGTCCACTCTTCAAGGTAAATGCTGTACATTATTATTTCATTTCTTCATAAAACTACTGTAGTTGTTTGTAGTACATTCTATTCTATTGTTTGAATACAATATTCATTAAATTATAGTTCTGTTTTCTAATTAAAAAGCATGTTATATATTAAAAACTGTGGCGTTTTTGGGGGCCAAACACAGATTAAATGAATTTCAATTGATTTCAATGGGGAACATTGAATTGAGATGTGAGTATTTTGGGTTACGAGCTAAGTCACAGAACCAATTGCACTCTTAAACCTTAAACTCGTAAGCTGAGGTAGCACTGGACGTTTCTATTTATAAGCGTTGATATTCGTGCCAGTTGCTGTTTGCTGCTTCCTTGTGATGTGTGTGCTTTGCTGCTGCCATCTGCAGAGCATATGAAGAATTGCGCGAAGAAACACTTCTCCAGTGAGACTAAATGGATTATATCCGGGTCGTGTTTGGTGGGCCAAATGAAAAGCAAAGGCGAGCCGGATGTGGCTCGTGGGCTGCCTATTGAGGAGCCCTGCTATAGACCATCACTATCTTCTACACTGGGACATGAAGCTGCACTGTTGAACGCTGATTCTCCGGCTGACCTCAGTGCTGACACCTGTTTGTAATAGCAGTTCTGCCAGAGGCCATTAGGATCTGTCCACCTCCTGAAAAGAACTTTATTCTATAGCTTCAAGCCCAACTGCATGTTGCTGATTAATCAAATCAAGATGTACAAGACAGCCTTGTCATGATGCTTAGGTGTATGAGAGCGCATGTTTAGTCCTGGTTAGCGCATTAACGCTTGTACTGTAGGTGTTTGAACACAGCAATGGATTAGAGACTGTTCATATTTGGAAACCTGAATCTTTACTTTAGACATTTTACTGGAACATTTTATGAAATGTTTGTCATTTTTAAAATATATTTGACATTGATTTGATCAGACTTATTGGACCATTGTCACACTCTTAAAGGGCCTTGTCTCAAATGTATGGAGCTGATTGGTCAATCCCCTGTGGACCCAAATTGTAAACGACAGTTGCTGTAATCATACCGTAACAGCAAACGGCATTGCCCTGCAAATCATGATTTGTCTGAAGTTGACTGCAAGAAATTCCTAACAGTAATGCAAAGTGAAAAGACTCTTATGACTAAACGAGTGGTTGTTCTTTTAGAGGGGTTGACTTTCCTTGATTGAAGGTGACTTTACTGAACGATCAAAATAATCCCGTGTAAGACTTTCTACAAGATGTTGGAGAGTGTCGGTGGGCTTTGTTGTCCATTCATCCAGAATAATTTCTGTGTCACAAGTCCTGATTTAGTTTATCTCAAAGGTGTTGGATAGTGCTGAGCACAGCAAACACATCCAAGCATGCCTTAATGGACCTTGCTTTGTACACTGAGACACAATCATGCCCAACCAAAACATTGGAAGCACTGATGGGTCCAAACTGTCTTAACACGATTCAGTATCAGGGGTTAATAAATAAAGAGTTGTGTCTGTGCATGTTTGCTGTGGTAGATCATGAGACCGCTGGACAACAAGGATGTTTTACTTAAGATGTGTTTTTTTTTATACTGAAGTAAATAACACGTGATAGGACAAAGATAAGTCTACAAAGAAAACATATTGTAGCTTTCAAACAGTCACATGATACTCGAATGGGATTGGGCTGCAGGATAACAAGGCTGAGTAAAGGTTTTCCATCAAATCCAAACGAAACTAACTGAAAACACATCTGATTTTTGTTTTGGCCCCAAATCACTCCAGATTACGCAGGCCTGTTCTGCAAAGCATGTCAACAATCTTCATATGTTTTAACATTTCTTCAGAAACAAGCCTAGTGTGGGTACAAAATGCTGCAGTAAGAAGAAAATATAATTAAGTTAAGTCTATTGACCTTACTTTGTCCGTACTGGCCGTACTGGTAAGACGCCATGTGGTCGACTGTGTAGGCCTGGGAGCTGTAGGAGGCATGGCAGTAGGACTGGGAACTGGGCAGGGAAGGCAGAGCTGACATGGAGGGGACGCTGGTCAGACCTTCAAGACCTTTGATGTGATCCATTCGTTGGCTACAGCTGGCGGCTATGCCAGCAGGCGGTTCAAGACCCCCAGTCAGGGGTGAGATGGCGTAGTCACTTTGAGGTTGTTGTGGAACACCACCGGGGTTCAACAGACCCATCACCTGAATGGAAGACAGCGATAAACAATGCAGATCTTAATGATTGCTAAATTTTACATCTTACTAATTAAAATGTGTGATTCAAAAAATTAAAATATATACATTTGGGATTGAAACAAAGGCTGATCGACTGCTGTAATTTTTCTTAAGACATCTCAGAATGTGTATGGTCTGGATGACTTTTGTATGCACTCCCGACAATGCTCCTTCTGGAGAATCTACCCTAAGACTTGGATCATGACGTCGGTCAGCTCTTGGACAGCCTGTAGTGTGTCCAGGTGGAGGTAGATGCAATTACCGGTAAGCATGATACCAGAGATGCTCGATAGGTTTGGAGCACAAGCAGGCCTACCATGTCCGTTTTTCTTCTTCGTAGCTTAATTCACTTGATGGTCAACCAGCTTGAGTGTAGCATTAAAACAAGTAAGAGTTTGAGCAGAAAAAGCCGTATTGTTGTTCTTATTTTTGGGTGTTCCAATCATTCAACTAGAGAGATAGGAAAGCGCTTTCCTGAAAGAAAACATTTATAAAGGTTATAAAGTCAAGGAAATAACAAAAGTGCATCGAAGGAAATGGCTCTTAAAAATACAGTATCACTTTCATCATCTTGTGGAATACAATCAGACCATGCTCATGTCTGCAATCATTTTTGTAAAATGTTTGTTTGAACATTTGATTTGTTTGATAAATTTTCTGTGTTTCTCTACTATATTAGTAGTGTTTGAGAACGTGTAAATAGAGGACAACAGATCGCATTAGTTTGTGCTTTATTGTGGCTGCTTTGCCTAAATAAAACTAAATAAATAAACATTGTAACTGTTGGTCCAATCCACTGTATAATTGTTGTCGATTTTCATAACAGAAACTAAAAGCTTTGTTGTTGTGCACGAAAGCCTAGCGCTTTATTCGACACAGATGACCACGTTATAACGTCTTTGGTGCTATTTGTTATCATCAAGAAAATACCCTTAATAGTATTAGTAAACTACATGAATAAATCTCTTGTTGGCTCAACAGCATACCAAGACTTGAAATCGATAGCAAACATTGCTAAACAACAGGGACATGTATAGCTAAATCATTAAATAAAATATTAACTTTACATGATAAAAACAACTGCAGACATGAATTGTAGATTGAGACTATTATTAGTAACAGAAATCAACTGCAAACAAACGTATTCTATTTATTACAGCACGATCACAGCAGCACGGCTCTTGTTATGTTAATCAAATACGGTACTTAGTGATGCACGAATACCGTATTTTTTTAACTATAAGTCAACGTTTTTTCATAGTTTGGCCGTGGGTGCGACATATACTCCGGAGCAATTTATGTGTGAAATTATTAACACATTACCGTAAAATATCAAATAATGTTATTTAACTCATTCGCGTGAGCGACGAAGAAAATGTCCGCAATTGTCACACACACGTCAGCAATCGTCACTCACACGCCAACCAATAAGAATTCGGCGGGAGAGGGTCATGGCAGAAGTGCATTGTGGGTCATGGAATGCTAACTGCTATATGCTATACGCTACTGCCGGAGCTATTAAAATGGATCACATCAACATTGGCGGTAACTTATAAAAACTGAGAAGGGCTGAACAAAAATGGCACCGAAAAGGAAATCATGTACTGCAGATTACAAGCCGGACGTAGTGAAATATGCAGCAGAAAACGGCGATCGAGCAGCAGAAAGAAAGGGAGCGGCGCATACCAGGAGCGACAACGAGGAAGAAGATTTCATGGGATTTAGCGATCAGGAGTGACAGATTGTTTGGTAAACGTATAGCATGTTCTATATGTTCTAGTTATTTGAATGACTCTTACCATAATATGTTACGTTAACATACCAGGCACATTCTCAGTTGGTTATTTATGCCTCATATAACGTACACTTATTCAGCCTGTTGTTCACTATTCTTTATTTATTTTAAATTGCCTTTCAAATGTCTATTCTTGGTGTTGGATTTTATCAAATACATTTCCCGTTTTGGAATGCACCAACAAGACTTTTGTGTGTGTGCGTGTTGACATTTAAACTTGCTATAATGTTGTGTTGTTTGGATGAAAAATAGATTGTTGAGCTAATACCCCCTTTTCATGTTGGTTTGATGATCACATGTAATTAATAAAAATAAAGTACCGCATTGTTCGGAGTATAAGTCGCTGCGGAGTATAAGTCGCACCGGCTGAAAATGCATAATAAAAAAGGAAAAAAACATATAAGTCGCACTGGAGTATAAGTCGCATTTTTTGGAGACATTTATTTGATAAAACCCAACACCAAGAATAGACATTTGAAAAGCAATTTAAAATAAATAAAGAATAGTGAACAACAGGCTGAATAAGTGTACGTTATATGAGGCATAAATAACCAACTGAGAACGTGCCTGGTATGTTAACGTAACATATTATGGTAAGAGTCATTCAAATAACTATAACATATAGAACATGCTATACGTTTACCAAACAATCTGTCAACTTATACTCCAGTGCGACGTATATATGTGTTTTTCCGTCTTTATTGTGCATTTTCGGCTGGTGCGACGTATACTCCGGAGAGACTTATAGTCCGAAAAATACGGTAAGTCCAACATTGTCTTCTCCAGATAGAGACATGATGTGCCTCCAATATTCTCTATTTTAAATCTTTGAACGTGTCAAAGGAAGTGAAGGAGAGGCGAGCAGTAACGTCTTAGTGATGATAAATGGTTAAATCTTTCAAAAATTATTTTTTCAAGAGCGTATAAATCCACTCCATTCAATTTTAAATATTTTCTCATGATCGCCTAGGCCAGGGGTGTCCAACTCATTTTAGATGGGGGGCCGGACTGGTAAAATCATGGCACGATAACTTACAAATAAAGACAACTTCAGATTGTTTTCTTTGTTTGAAAATGTACATATCATAATGTTGTTAATTTTTTTTTTTACACTTACATGTTGCAGTTAATAGTATTCTATCTTTATTTGTCGTTATTTATATTTTCTGATTAAATTATGTGATAATGTTCATCAGTCAACTCACTGGTGTTAATTTTCAATCTATCAAGATAAAAAAAATAATATCAAAGTCAAATTACAGGATGTTATTTATGCAGTTTGCTCATTTTCCTCGACTGGTGCACAAACATCATGTGGTTTAATTTTTTTACATATGTAGCATAATTTACAAAGATACAAAGAATTGCTTTTGCGACATCTTGTGGACACATTTAGAACAATTTCGGCTCATTTTTATACTTAGCAAACTCATCCCACGGGCCTGATAAAACCTGTTTGCAGGCCTAATGCAACCCACGGGCCGTATGCTTGACACCCCTGGGCTAAGCCTTTCAAAATACGCTGAAATGTTCTGGTAAATAAACAGTAGCCTAATGGGACTCTAGACCATCGCCTGCAAAACAGCAATTGCCCCTTCATCCTCAAAAGAAACAATGACACATATGACGCCAAATATTATGATGAACCAGAAATAGAATCCAAGACCCATTGCACCAGTTTATGGTCTGATAATGGATGTGAGGAGCTCATCCCAATAATCTGTTGGCAGTCAGGCTACCTCTGGCCTCCAGGGGTATGCCTCTGCCTTGACTTGATTGGGTTGTTGGTTAACTTACATTGAGATGATTAGGTGTTCCCATTATATTTTTATCAGAGAACATGAATAATTGTTGAAGCAACCCTACAAAAGGCTCCCAGCATACAAACAGCACCAGAAAAAGACAATTAACCAATTGGTCACAGATCTACAACCACAGTCATTTTAGAATTCCACAGATACAAAAACCCATGGCACAAGATAAATTATCTCTGAGAAAGATTTGCTGGTCTCGAAAGAAAGAACTTAAAAAAACGTTAGCTCCTGACCTGTTTTTTATTACTGACACAATAATCAAATTTGGAAGACTATTATTTGGCCATCAAAGGACGGAAACGTGCCGCAGGGCAAATGGTTTCAACTGGTATCCATCCTCAGATGCTCACTGAATTCACCAGCAAAAATCAGAAAGCCGATAATAAATGTAGGCTGTGTTCATCACCTTTAAAAGTAAGTGTAATTGAACCTGCTCGCTCTAAATGTATCGCATCCCACCTCCATCAGATCAAGCAAAAGCCTCAAGGCTTCTCAAGTTGTCCTAATGGGAAGCAGGTATGCAGAACTATGGGTCCTCCCGACCCTTCCAGTTATTCTACATCCACTCACACACATGGTCTTGTTTAAATCATTTCCCAAGAAGGAGAAGAGGGATGAGTCCATATTGATTTGGAGAAAGGAGATGTTTCCTATCATGCCCTGTAACATTTTCCTGAATTTGTGTTTCCAAACACAATATGGTGCACACATAAATGAGTAGCAAAACAAAGTTGCCAAAGTATAATAAACTGTTAATCTAGTCTTGTGACTCTCATGTGTCATATTTCTGTTTGTTTCATATCTTTGCCCGTCTCGCTCTCTCACTCTCTCTTTCTCTGGAGCCTTTCCAGCCTCAAAAGAGGGCTGTTGACTCACCATTCCAGGGTGTTTCTTATCGAAGCACTGCCTTTGCCAGAGGCTCGAATCAGTGGTCAAGGAGTTTGCAAAGAAGAATGTCGGGACGAAGGGAAAAACATCTGAGTCTGGATATTTTTTCTCCGCCATATGAAATATATACAAATAAAAATGAATTTTGCTTTCACAAGAGGGGATACCAGTGCAGGCATTTTAAGAATGTAATCACAAGATGCATTCCTTGAGGCACAACGTGTAACTGTGTATGTACACATGCACAATTTTGGTAAATTAATTTGAATTGTATGTTTTTTGCATACATATTTTCATATCTAAAATCATATAAAAAGACAACATTATGTAAAAAGAAGAAAGTAGTAAATGATATAGTTTTTAAAATTCATATAAAGTATAATTAAAGTGTAATCCAAGTAATCAAGTTTCTAAAGTGCGCTTATCATAGTGCTTAAGCAACCAATGTCACATTGTATTTGGAGACCAATAGATTAGTTGCTACAGTGGGGGTCTAAATAAATGGGCTGGTGGCCGGACCCATAAAATAAACAACAACCGTCGCGTCCCGTGATGCCTTCTTATGCTTCTCAGTTACAAGACAGGGCCTCTGCTGCCACTAGTTCCCAGAATGATCAACGTTTCATAGTGGAAATTCCGGACATTGACGATCTCTATTACGGACATATTATTTGAAGATTTTGACGTCTTCGGAATTTTGCAAAAACATTATTTCAGCCTACAAATCGTTCTGGTAGCTTTTTGGGTTATTACAATTAGGTCCGATCCAATAATGATATTGGCTACCAGACCAATATCAGTTAAACATTTTTTCATTAGATTATATCGGCTGGCATTTAACATTTCAGATATAAACTCTGATACAAGCAGTCCTGCAGTGCAATTACTTATGCAAAGCTGGACAGCCAACTAACATCGAAATAACCTCAAATAAGCACACAAGGTTGGTCTTTTCTTGCATTTTAGTCAAGTCATATACAAAAAGTAAACATGGTAGGTTTATAGGCTACTATGAGCTAGCAGCTACACAACGACTAAGCACACAACAGCACAAAAGCTAGACATATGCAATAAGTGTCGTAAATTCAACAATATTGGAGTCTAAAACACCAAATTTTTCAAAATCAAATACCGTATTTTTCAGAGTATAAATCGCTCCGGAGTATAATTCGCACCGGCCGAAAATGTATAATAAAGAAGGGAAAAAACAAAAATAAGTCGCATTTTTTGGGGAAATTTATTACATAAAACCCAACACCAAGAATAGACATTTGAAAGGCAATTTAAAATAAATAAAGAATAGTGAACAACAGGCTGAATAAGTGTACGTTTTATGACGCATAAATAACCAACTGAGAACGTGCCTGGTATGTTAACGTAACATATTATGGTAAGAGTCATTCAAATAACTATAACATATAGAACATGTTATACGTTTACCAAACAATCTGTCACTCCTAATCGCTAAATCCCATGAAATCTTATACGTCTAGTCTCTTACGTGAATGAGCTAAATAATATTATTTGATATTTTACGGTAATGTGTTAACAATTTCACACATAAGTCGCTCCTGAGTATAAGTCGCACCCCCGGCCAAACTATGAAAAAAACTGCGACTTATAGTCCGAAAAATAGGGTAATTATAAAATTACTTACAGATACAAGATCTCCATGGCAGAAGCGTGTTAGAAAGTATCCAGTAACAAAAGTCATCATTCAACTTACTGCATCATGATTTTAACTTGATTAATTATTGTGAATACTAGATTTTGCCAAAAAAGCAATTACCACTCCTCTTTAACTAAAAGGGGACCTATGATGAGTTTCATCTTTTAGGACTTATTTGTTAGATGGCAATAATGTATAGGCTATGCCCAATAAGCCAGGAAGTAGTATTTGCCATTTAGTTTGATGTACCAGTCTTTTCTTTTGTTGAGCCCTAAAAAGTGTGTATGCCGTAAGTATTGTGTTTATTACACACCAACAGTTTGATTGTAATGTGCATCTTAGGTTTAGTTTTGATTACCAAATTTAAAGGTGTTAAAATCGCCATGTAAAATCGCTATTGCTAATTAGTAGAATGTCTATGGCATATCCTAAGCAAACTAGCATTAGTCTATAACATTTTCAAAAGTGGAGCCTTATTGTACTTTCCAGCAACTTCTTCTTGCTTTGTCAGCATGGAAAATTGTAACATTACCTCGAGGCAGTCAGGCCGAGTCTGCTCTGAGCGCTTGACTGCTTGTTTCTTGTTGCTGTATGTCTACCCATCCCGACATGTGCATTGCAAAATGTTTGGGACTGAATTGCTGGGGTTCTTGGAAGTCTGACATCAGGTAAAAAATACATATACATATATATATATATATATATATATATATATACACAGGTAAAAGCCAGTAAATTAGAATATTTTGAAAAACTTGATTTATTTCAGTAATTGCATTCAAAAGGTGTAACTTGTACATTATATTTATTCATTGCACACAGACTGATGCATTCAAATGTTTATTTCATTTAATTTTGATGATTTGAAGTGGCAACAAATGAAAATCCAAAATTCCGTGTGTCACAAAATTAGAATATTACTTAAGGCTAATACAAAAAAGGGATTTTTAGAAATGTTGGCCAACTGAAAAGTATGAAAATGAAAAATATGAGCATGTACAATACTCAATACTTGGTTGGAGCTCCTTTTGCCTCAATTACTGCGTTAATGCGGCGTGGCATGGAGTCGATGAGTTTCTGGCACTGCTCAGGTGTTATGAGAGCCCAGGTTGCTCTGATAGTGGCCTTCAACTCTTCTGCGTTTTTGGGTCTGGCATTCTGCATCTTCCTTTTCACAATACCCCACAGATTTTCTATGGGGCTAAGGTCAGGGGAGTTGGCGGGCCAATTTAGAACAGAAATACCATGGTCCGTAAACCAGGCACGGGTAGTACCCCAAACCATCACTGATGGTGGAAACTTTACACTAGACTTCAGGCAACGTGGATCCTGTGCCTCTCCTGTCTTCCTCCAGACTCTGGGACCTCGATTTCCAAAGGAAATGCAAAATTTGCATGGTTGGGTGATGGTTTGGAGTGCCATGTCATCTGCTGGTGTCGGTCCACTCTGTTTCCTGAGATCCAGGGTCAACGCAGCCGTCTACCAGCAAGTTTTAGAGCACTTCATGCTTCCTGCTGCTGACCTGCTCTATGGAGATGGAGATTTCAAGTTCCAACAGGACTTGGCGCCTGCACACAGCGCAAAATCTACCCGTGCCTGGTTTACGGACCATGGTATTTCTGTTCTAAATTGGCCCGCCAACTCCCCTGACCTTAGCCCCATAGAAAATCTGTGGGGTATTGTGAAAAGGAAGATGCAGAACGCCAGACCCAAAAACGCAGAAGAGTTGAAGGCCACTATCAGAGCAACCTGGGCTCTCATAACACCTGAGCAGTGCCAGAAACTCATCGACTCCATGCCACGCCGCATTAACGCAGTAATTGAGGCAAAAGGAGCTCCAACCAAGTATTGAGTATTGTACATGCTCATATTTTTCATTTTCATACTTTTCAGTTGGCCAACATGTCTAAAAATCCCTTTTTTGTATTAGCCTTAAGTAATATTCTAATTTTGTGACACATGGAATTTTGGATTTTCATTTGTTGCCACTTCAAATCATCAAAATTAAATGAAATAAACATTTGAATGCATCAGTCTGTGTGCAATGAATAAATATAATGTACAAGTTACACCTTTTGAATGCAATTACTGAAATAAATCAAGTTTTTCAAAATATTCTAATTTACTGGCTTTTACCTGTGTATATATATATATATATATATATATATATATATATATATATATATATATATATATATATATATATATTATTACTTTTGTAATAATATTTAATAACTAGGTACAAATCATTATATAGTATATTTAAACTTGTATTGATATGTTTTTAGATTTTGAAAGTTATTAAAATATAATTATTTTTTCCATCCATCCATTTACTTCCGCTTATCCGAGGTCGGGTCGCGAGGGCAGCAACCTAAGCAGAGAAGCCAGGCTTCCCTCTCCCCAGCCACTTCGTCCAGCTCCTCCCGGGGGATCCCGAGGCGTTCCCAGGCCAGCCGGGAGACATAGTCTTCCCAACGTGTCCTGGGTCTTCCCCTTCGCCTCCTGCCGGTCGGACGTGCCCCAAACACCTCCCTAGGGAGGCGTTCGGGTGGCATCCTGAGCAGATGCCTGAACCACCTCATCTGGCTCCTCTCGATGTGGAGGAGCAGCGGCTTTACTCTGAGCTCCTCCCGGATGACAGAGCCTCTCACCCTATCTCTAAGGGAGAGACCCGCCACCTGGCAAAGAAAACTAATTTTGGCCACTTGTACCCGTGATCTTGTTATTTCGGTCAAAACCCAAAGCTCATGACCATAGGTGACGATGGGAACGTAGATTGACCGGTAAATTGAGAGCTTTGCCTTCCGGCTCAGCTCCTTCTTCACCACAACGGATCGATACAGCGTCCGCATTACTGAAGACTCCGCACCGATCCGCCTGTCGATCTCACGATCCACTCTTCCCCCACTCGTAAGCAAGACTCCTAGGTACTTGAACTCCTCCACTTGGGGCAAGATCTCCTCCCCAACTTGGAGATGGCACTCCACCCTTTCCCGGGCGAGAACCATGGACTCTGACTTGTAAATGCTGATTCTCATCCCAGTAGCTTCACACTCGACTGCGAACCGATCCAGTGAGAGCTGAAGATCCTGGCCAGTTGAAGCCATCAGGACAACATCATCTGCAAAAAGGCAGAGACCTAATCCTGCAGCCACCAAACCGGATCCCCTCAACGCCCTGACTGCGCCTAGAAATTCTGTCCATAAAAGTTATGAACAGATTCGGTGACAAAGGGCAGCCTTGGCGGAATCCAACCCTCACTGGAAACGGGTCCGACTTGCAATGCGGACCAAGCTCTGACACTGATCATACAGGGAGCGGACCGCCACAATCAGATAGTCCGATACCCTGTACTCTCTGAGCACTCCCCACAGGAGTTCCCGGGGGACACGGTCAAATGCCTTCTCCAAGTCCACAAAGCACATGTAGACTGGATGAGCAAACTTCCATGCACCCTCAAGGACCCTGCCGAGAGTATAGAGCTGGTCAACCGTTCCACGACCAGGACGAAAACCACAATGTTCCTCCTGGATTCGAGGTTCGACTATCCGGCGTAGCCTCCTCTCCAGTACACCTGAATAGACCTTACCGGGAAGGCTGAGGAGTGTGATCCCACGATAGTTGGAACACACCCTCTGGTTCCCCTTCTTAAAGAGAGGAACCACCACCCAGGTCTGCCAATCCAGAGGTACCGCCCCCTATGTCCATGCGATGTTGCAGAGTCTTGTCAACCAAGACAGCCCCACAGCATCCAGAGCCTTAAGTAACTCCGGGCAGATTTCATCCACCTACGGGGCCTTGCCACCGAGGGGCTTTTTAACTACCTCGACAACCTCAGCCCCAGAAATAGGAGAGCCCACCACAGATTCCCCAGGCACTGCTTTCTCATAAGAAGGCGGCCACAGCTCCAATCAGCCGCCTCGACAATAGAGGCACGGAACATGGTCCACTCGGACTCAATATCCAGTGCCTCCCTCGTGACATGTTCAAAGTTCTTCCGGAGGTGGGAATTGAAACTCTCTCTGACAGGAGACTCTGCTAGACGTTCCCAGCAGACCCTCACAATGCATTTGGGCCTGCCAGGTCACCACCAGGTGAGCTGGTTATTATGAGCAAATTATTTTTTAAATAATTAAATATGTATTTATTTCTTAATAATTTGATGAAATCAGACTTTCTTGTAATTGTATTTATATTGATGCAAGGCAAAATTTCCCCATGTTTTTTAAAGGGCTTATGCCAGTCATGGTCACTTTGTTAGTGCCTTAATAGCCTTGAGACACAAAATCAGATTTTGTTACCCTAAAGTGACACAGCTAAGATTTCTTTTTGCCAGTCGAAACGCTCCAAAGTGCTTCAAATCTGATTTTCTCACATCAGATTCAGGCCACATCAGGAGGTAGTCCTGAATCCGATTGAAATCTGATCTTTTCAAATGTGACTTCAGTCTAAACACAATGCGACCTGAATGTGAACCGAATGTGACTTTTCCGTCAGCTTTGGACGAGCTACATCACGCGCGGAAAGACGCAATCGCGAGCAGAAGTGGATATTTCATATCAACATCCGGTTTCGGTGAGCAGAGTATTTAAGACGACTACATTTTCGGTGCATCACTTGTCAATAGTGCGCAAATGATAGGCTACATGTAATATATGAATATGTATTTTGATGCCGAAGACTAGGGCTGGGCGATATATCGATATATGCGATATATCGCGGGGTAACCTCTGTGCGATATAGAAAATGACTATATCGTGATATCGAGTATACGTTCTCACACAGTTGCTTATAGCTGCGGGCATTAAACTACATGCTCTACTCGCTCTTTCCCGCCTCTCCTTCTCACAGACAGCAAGCACAACTTCTTACACACGTCACATACTGTCACGACATACGTCACATACGTATACGCCCTCCCCGAGCAGAGAGATTGAGGCATGTGTAACATTAGCTGTGATTCTAGCGGTAATACGAGAGAAAGAAGGTACGAATCTGGTAACAAATGAAGGAATAATTAATTCCCAAGAAAAACAGCAGGGGGTCCATCGTCTGGCGGTGGTTTGGCTTCAAGTGGGAATATGTCGAACAGACAACCGTAATTTGTCAAGTGTGGGGCAAAAGCGTTGCTATAAAAAGTAGCATTACTGCTGTAACAAACAGTTCAGGGTGTCCCAAGTTACCGCAGTGTGTTAGGTAAGGAGGAGGAGTTTTGTCCCTCCAGAGTTGTTGCCGTAGGGCTGTGACGTAGCGTGTGTGTGGTTGTGGAAGGAGGTGTGTGATGTTGACATTAAAGAAGCGGTGGCTACCGAACCTGCTCTAATGTCTCCCGTTTATTATTTTATTAGATAAGTACACTGTATAGGCGAACCAAGGACACTCGGCTACACTGCTAATATGTAGCATCATTTGAAAAGTCACCTGCTAGAGAATGAAGAGGGCTTACTCCGCACGTCAACATCGTTCGGTGCCACACGTCCACACCACCAAAATGCCAAGGCAAACATTTCCAGATCAACACCATATGAAAAAAATAGTGATTTTTTTAGTTGTGATTTCCTTCTCTGCATGAAAGTTTAAAAGTAGCATATATTAATGCAGTATGAAGAAGAATGTTTTAATGTAGACACATAGAATCATCATACTGCTGTGATTATATGCATCAAGTGTTCATTCAAGGCTAAGGCAAAATATCGAGATATATATCGTGTATCGCGATATGGCCTTAAAATATCGCGATATTAAAAAAAGGCAATATCGCCCAGCCCTACCGAAGACACAGCGATTGTTGGAAGACCGGAATTGACGCTGTGGCGCATTTGCTTACGTGTGAGTTTGAAAAAAGCTGATGTACTCTACTTAACAGCCATTAAAAGATATGAACCCTCCCAAATATATTACACTATATATGTCCATTCATACATTATATAATTTTCATTTATTTTTACGTGAAGAAAAACACACATTTTTATTGTGTTGCCACTTTTATTTTGTTTTGTAGTAGTAGCGACTTCCTCCCTGTCAACTTCCTTTGTTTTCACTTCATCAAAGTGCGCATGCAAGTGATATTAAGGCCACATTGGGGCCTGTGCGCGTTTACACTGAAGTATGAAAAAAATTGTAAATTGTAAACAGTCAGGTGGAAAAAAATCTGATTTAAAAAAAAATCTGATTTGGGCCACTTTGGCTTGCAGTGTAAATGTAGTCATAGAAGTGAAAGCACAGGGAGAGGTGTTAGGAAGTATCAAAGTCAGACTCACGCTAAGCAATTTACTACACAAACAGCACGATAAGAATTTGGAAACAATCTTCCATCTGTCAATACACCCTGGACAAGTCGCCACCTCATCGAAGGCCAACACAGATAGACAGAACAATGCTAATTATTTTGGAATTTAAATGTTACTCTAGATACTAAACATAATTGATGTTAAGGGCTATTGTCTCACCTGTGGAGAGAGTCCATTTCCAATGGTTGGGTTCATGGGATTGGCTGGGCCCCCTGGACTCGCAAAGCTTTCTGAGTATCCTGAGAAGGAGTGGCGCCCAGAGGCTAGGCAGTAGGCAGAACTTCCTTCGCCTTGACCTCCACCACTTGACACTTGGTGGCCGGAGGAGGGAGGAAGAGGCTGTGGCCGATGTAGCGTGCTGGGCGGGTCAGCGACTAAAAACCAAGAAAATAAATCCTTCAGCATTTTCTATTATTGCCAAATTAAATATTAGGATTTACAATGCACATTTTTAATCTATTAGATACAGCACTGAATGTAATGCAGTGCAGCACCAGTACTATTACCAACCAGTACTATTACTAACTACACAACAATTAGTTTAACAATATCAGTATAAACAACAGATACATCTTTGTGAATAAATATCTTCTCTAAGTTTAAGTGTGTTCCTTAGAAACAAAAATGAAGAGTTATTATAAAGAATTTGTCACATGTATATTTGCCAAATAAATACACTTGTGTGTAGTATATTTGTCAATCATGTCAGACCTCGTGTACCTTGTGCTATAGATGAAGATGGGTAGGTGCTGTCAGAAAGCTGGTAAGGGGCAATACTGGACATGGCTGATGGTGGGAAACCTCCTGGGATCAGGTGATTAAAGGCCATTAGTTGATTGGCTCCTGCTTGCTTCCGCCACCTGGCTCGCCGGTTGCTGAACCAAACCTGGTGAAGTTGTTAGTGAGTGTGTGTTGTGGCGTTTTTATTGTTTCTGCTCACATCAAAACAAAACACACTGCATTAATATGAACTGAGCTTACACTTTGGGGTTTCAACTTCTCATATGGAGTATGCCGGAAAATGTTGTACATTCCAGAGGAGAAAAAAAAGAAAAAAGTATTTGAATTCCTTGAGAGTCTACTGTAAACGCAATAGTGCTCATGTATTAAAAACTCTGTCTTTGATGTAGTTATTGGGGTGTGTTAGTTTGTCTCTCAAAAATGTTATGGCCGGTTTTTCATGAAACTTTTAGAAACTTTTTGAAATGGGTTAAGGATTTGGATTTTACTACGTTGCCTTACGTTTACCTAACAATACTTAACTTCTCTGTGTGTATGCTAGCGGCCCTGCCTCCACCCACAGAGAGTGGATGACTGACCAGAGGGTCAGGGACATGGCTATTTCTTTTATCATTTGATTAATTACCTGTGCCAGGAGGTAAATATTATATGCATTTAACATTTGTATAAGTCCTCCATACACACAAACACAGCTTTCACACACATACTTCTAAACACCTGCTCTGCTCTTAAAACACTTCACACACTCTAAAACCAACATCATTTTAGCATTAAACTTCACTTAAATCCCAAAGTAGTCAGTGGTACTTTAAAATGTGCGATGCAGTGAGACCACACTGAGTGAACAGAGAAGTAGTGAGGTAGCGCTGTATAGCTAAAAACATTATGGGCAGATTTTGAAGAAACTTTCAGGAAATGTCAGATATTAGATAAGTTAAAAGTGATTAGATTTTCAAATAACAAATTTAGAGCTGTAATAACTACTATTGAATATAGTGCTAGCTAATATCGTACATCCCACTTTTTGGATGATTGGGTTTACGCCAAAAATGTTGCCCTAGTTTTCATATATCATCTCGGTTATACGGCCAAGCAGAAGCCCATGTATCATTCCGTAAAGAACAAAGAATCCCTCGCAATGATGACTCAGTCTCTATGATTGCACAATAACCCAGTATGGGGTCTAAGAAAGTAACACAGGCGAGAAACACTTTTGATTTAACAAAATAACTTGAAGCAAACTACAAATAGTCTTCAATGAAGGCAAAATTGATGATTATTGTTCATTTATCCAGTTTATTCATCATTGATATGTATTTCCCATTGTTGTCTGCATGTAAAACTATATACTATAAACTGCTGTGCTTTTCTATGTCTCTGTTGACAAATACACATTGTTATGTATTGGGTCAGAATTAGTATTATAGGTGCATTGCAATATAATAATAAGTATGAGTTGAAGCTTTTAGTATTATGAGTATGTACTGCTACAAACTACAATTTTCTTATCACTTTAAACTGTACATCAATACAGATCAATACATTTAGGGGAAAGTGCTATCATATTTGCTTTTATTTTTGGAAGTGTATTGAATGTTGTGACCTACGTGTGTATGTCATCTCTTACTTGCACCCTGGCCTCAGTTAGTTTAGCTCTTTGGGCAAGCTCCTCCCTGGTATAGATATCAGGGTAGTGGGTCCTCTCAAACGCGTGTTCCAACTCCTCCAGCTGCTCTGCTGTGAACGTGGTCCGACTGCGCCGCTGTTTCCTTTTTAATGGAAGGTCAGGCTCTGACTCCACGTCTGAACCCTCATCTGAGTGACTTGCTATTCAGCAAAACAGAAAAAGAAACCATATCAACTTTGATAAAATTGTCAGACAAAACCAAAATAAACAGTCTATAATTGTACACTCATCATTGTGAGCCTTTTTTTTGGAATTTTGCCTATCATTCACAATCCCTATGTGTGACAAGAACACACGTCGTTCTCTATAATATGTATTCTAAATTGTAAAACACGGCTTGTACTAGACGGCTAACAATGTTGCTAATGGGAGTCATCTATTCTGCCTAAAAAGCCTTCTAAAAACTTTTAAAAAACTGCCAACAATATTCCATTTACATGTTGTGACCTGCATATTATCCAAACATTAGCGCCATTGTTATAATAAGAGCTAACGCAGAGGAACTATTTTTAGGAACACAGCACATTGACCACTGAGTGGTAAACTAGCTTATGTAGTAATTGACATACTAAGCTGCTGCATCACCTCTGAGATGGTAAAAGTTTGTGCTAGTTTATAAATCATGCCTCATGTATGTTACTGGGTTATAGACATAAGGCGAGAAAATTTGAAGTTTAATTTAGACCCAAAACCTTCGAGAGGAAGACGCGACAATATGCTCATTTGCGCCACCTTTTTTTTTTTACCTGAGGAGTGGGTGTTATGATTAATTCATCATCTAAACGGGGGAAACAAATGTTGTGCTGAAAGATATAAACACCCCATCAGTCGGCATATCACTGAAAGCGGACGGTAAGGGTCTGATCTACTAAAGTAAAAACTTGATAGTACACACAAACTTGATGTGCACAGAGGATTGCGTCCCTTTAGTGAGCAGAATAAGAAACACAATCTATTTAGCGTCCGTCTTAATGAATATGTAAAATATATGCTGGTCATCAGAACACCCACAATACCGGATGCAAATATAATTACTTAGCACAAGCAGTGTGATCTATTAAGACTAAAACCCAACTGCAAGCGCTATTTTGTGTCTTTACTTAGCACATCTAAAAAGTATGTGCAAACTGACACAGTTACACACAAGGCTGGGAGAAAGGACCGTCCTAAGTATGCTTGTCAACATATATTACTGACTAGCCCAGCTTGTAAGCTACAAGCCACGGTGAACCAGTTGAGACGTATAATAGATTTACCCCTTTAGCTAGTCATACACCCCAGTTTACTGGGCACCACACCTTAGTCATAGGGGACTCCATCACCCGAAACATACAGCTTAGCAAAGCAGCCATAATTAAGTGAATTCCCGGGGCCAGAGCACCTGACATTGAAGCTAATCTTAGAGAGCTAACTCGCAACAGGCCTAGTAAACACGTACGACAGGCTAATCGCACCACTTGCTACGCTAGTTGTACATGTTGGCTCCAATGACACGAGGATGAGATAGTCAGAGATTACAAAGAGGAACAGAGCTTGGACTTGTAATCTCGCTACAAATATGTTGTTGATGTTGTTCAAACTTGTCTTTGGGCCCCTGCCTGCGAGAGGCAATGATTTTTTGTAGAGAACAGGGACTAACGTTTATTGATAATTGGCCCTCTTTCTGGGGCAAACCGGTCTTGCTGAGGAGGGACGGCCTTCACCATAACCAGGAAGGCGCCATCACTCTAACTAGGAACATAGATTACTGGCTGAGTCACAATTGACTAACTACACTACAGCAAGTTTGGACACAGGCAATTACTGTGTCTGTTAGTTTGGGTGAGGAGTCAGTTAAGATAGAACTAACCAGCGCCAGGCTGGAAAATTCCTGCATTTCTCGTAGAATAATACACAACTCACATAATGTTTTTTCTGCAGTGACTCTGCCAGAGGTGAACATGCGTTCTTCTGAGGTGGCAAATTATGAAGCATTAAATCTATTGCAGCACCGAGCAAATATTCTCAAGATCCCCATCATATCAATTCCTAGATGTGATTGAAATTATTTAAGGCGCACTACACAAAATAAACGTAACGTTATTAATATCACTGCTACGGATACCATTAACAAAAATTAGTCAAAACAGCCCACTACCTATAATATGGGCTTTTTAAACAACATATCAGGTGCTTACTATGAGGTCTGTCTCATTTGAGTCACACATTAGTGTTACTAAAACAGCCTTCTTTCATCTCCGTAATATCGCTAAAATTTGTCCAATTTTGTCAACCACCGATGCTGAGATCATTATTCATGCGTTCGTTACGTCTCGTCTCGATTACTGTAACCTATTATTTTGGGCCTCCCTATGTCTAGCATTAAAAGATTACAGTTGGTACAAAATGCGGTTGCTAGACTTTTGACAACAACAATAAAGTTTGATCATATTACGCTCACCTGCACTGGCTTCTTGTGCACTTAAGATGTGACTTTAAGGTTTTACTACTTACGTATAAAATACTAAACAGTCTAGCTCCATCATAAGCTTGCTGATTGTATTGTACCATATGTCCCGGACAGAAATCTGTGTTCTAAGAACTCCGGCTTATTAATGATTCCCAGAGCCCAAAAAAAGTCTGCGGGCTATCGAACGTTTTCTATTCGGGCTTCAGTACTCTGGAATGCCCTTCCACTAACAGTTAGAGATACTACCTCAGTAGAAGCATCTAAGTCCCATCTTAAAACTCACTTGTATACTCTAGCCTTTAAATAGACCCCTTTCTAGACCAGTTGATCTGCTATCTCTTTTCTTTTCTGCTCTGCCTCCCTCTCCTACATGGAGAGATTTTCAGGTATCAGATGAGGCACTAGCTGTTCAAAGTCGTGAAATAAACTTTGATTGATTGATTGAAGTGTGTTCTATTCATGGCAGACTTGGTAATAGACCACGAAGACGACTATTTTTGGACACGAGGATTCACAACTTTATCTTTTTGAAGCTGAACATATAGAGTATGAGCGACTGCTTCTAGAAGCAAGCACGAACAGAGGTTGAAACATTGGAGCAGACGGAAGCCGAGAGAGTGAAGTCGGCGTGACTTTGACCGTGTAAATGTGGAACTTGGAGCCATGTTTTTCCGACCTAAATGGTGTGCTTACCAAAAGTCAACTTGGAAAAACTTCCCTGGCCAGCTGGACCAAACAAACAACTGTCCATCGAGTGAGTCACACTTCATATTGATCATGATACACGCAGCACATCATGCGTGTTATTACAACTACAGTACATAGGCTGTCGAGCTGGCTGTGTACAAACAAAACATAAAATGTGGGCTAATACTTTACAGATACTGTAATATCAATGGTCGTGTTTTTCATTCAGTACATATTGGTGTCTTATGTGCATTACTAACTCAAACGCGATTCAGCTGCTGGCGTAGAATCTGAGCCTATTTCTTGCCTAAGCTAGCTCACGGCTAATACCGTAGCACGCCGATGTGTTGGATGCATTTTTAAAGTGATTTAGAGGCAGAATGCATTGCTCCCATTAGCTGCATTGCTATAAACCTAGAACAAGCTGATTATTACATGTTAGAATGCAAAAAAAAAGAATAAACCTTTTGTCATCGTGTTTCTCATAATGATTTTGAACAATAGGCAAATTCCAAAAAAAGCGGAGTTCCCCTTTGAGGAGGTGATTAAAACACATTCAATTGATGAGTTTTGTTGTCTGCTGATGCTTTTTCCTTATGGTGTTCGTTCTTTCCTATAGAAGATATATTATTAACATATCGACTTTGTGGGAAAAAAGTGTTTGCAATATGTATTTTCTTGCTCGGAGTTAGTGCCAGCCATGAGTGCATCTTCAGAGAACAATGTTTCCATTGTAGATGCACTGCAGAACTGTTTCTAAAATGCCCAGAAAAAAGTGTTACATGTCTAAAGCTTGTTTGAAAACCTAGCAAAATGCCACATGTAGTAGCATGAAAACATGAATGTGCAGTAAATAATCAAGTGTCTACCTGGTGAAAGCCGTGTATAGTACACGCGAAAACCTTATTTGAATAAGGTGGTCTGCACCCTTTCTCAATTGTACTTGCTTAGTAGATCACAGGCAACAGCCCCACTGGTAGTACATGCAATTTTATCATTTGTACGCGCTGTTTAGCGCGTTGTATTTGAGTATATAAGTGCTTGACCTATTAGTCGGTAGTTTGTATTTCCTGCTTAGCAATTTGCAATACTGCTGCATGATGCTTAGTAAAATGAGAATATCCATAGATACTTATAGCATGATCTACTTATCATTCAGCATCTAAAAGTTGTAGCTCATCCTCATTAAATTCAGGCTCAAAAATATAAAATTCTGGATCATCATTTGTCCCAAAGTAGTCATCATTGGCTCTCACAAAGTCTGCCATGATTAATAGTATTTGTTGTTGAAGGAAATACCGTAGGTTGTGAAATCAATGCGCCGCAATAATGCTTAAAATGACCAAAATACATTAAATATTACATGGTATTATGAATGTGTGCGTTACTGCACTGCATACATACTTACAGCAAAGATTGATGTAGGTTTTTGGAGGTTTTTTTAGCACGCTATTATAGGCAGAATCATTTTAATCGCCACTACCCGCATTAAATAGACTTTATTTACGATTTAGAATACATAAAAAATAAATATATGTGCTTGTCTCACATAGGGATTTAAAATTATAGGCAATTTTTTTTAAAGTGCAGTTCCCCTTTAATAACCCGTAAAAAAATTACATTGTATCATTCTTTGTTTGATTACACTACACCCCCCGCCCCATCCCCTCTCCAAACACACACACACACACACACACACACACACTCAAGTCAAGTGACGGTCTTCCTCGTTGTCTTGTGGCCAAACAGACCTCCATTCAAGAGGAATATTGTGAGAGAATAAACCCCAAGGAAAAAAAAAGTCCCAGGGCTCCACAGGGGGACTGGTGGACTAAAAGCCACACAAAAGACTAATCAGGGACCATTATTCTGCCTCTTCTTATGTGTGTGTGTGTGTGTGTGTGTGTGTGTGTGTGTGTGTGTGTGTGTGTGTGTGTGTGTGTGTGTGTGTGTGTGTGTGTGTGTGTGTGTGTGTGTGTGTGTGTGTGTGTGTGTGTGTGTGTGTGCGTGTGTGTGTGTGCGCTTGATTTGAACTGTTCAGTCAGGTAACTTCTGTGCTGAGATAAATGAAAGCTAAACAAGACTGAAAACAAATAATCGTAATATTGAATAGCTTATTTTGTATGAAGTCACATAACAAAGATGTGCAGTTTATATAACAACTAAAAGGAGGTGACAATATCACATATTGAATATTGCACCCCCAATCTCGAAGTAAATGTATATCCAAAATAAAATGTAGAAGGGAAACAGTTTAGTTTATTAGCTTAACAAAGTTACTTTGACGTTCATTACATCCTCACGCGATATTAACTGCATTTGGGAAAAAAAGTATTAATTTAACGGATGGGTGAAATCATACACTATTACAAATACTGCATTTTTAAGATAATATTATCATTTAGTTGTGTGCGTGTGTATTAATGGGGAGGAGCTGATATTCCAAAAAGAGTTATAATGCGTGCAAATTGTGTTCCATTTGGACAACTACCTATCTGCTGTAAACCCTTAATCCGAACCCTTCTCTATGTCCCAGCAATTGCTATATACACAACTATATATAAGATAATGTGTTCACTTGCTGTGTTTACCATGTACCTGCTTACCAATAGGGCTGCCACAAACAATTATTTTAGTAGTCGACTTGCCACTGATTATTGTTTATAATCAGCTGTACACGTTTGAGTTTGACGTTGAGTCCGCGACTTGATTTCAACTAATTTTTAAGACCTGTACTAGTGACTTCAACTGTTACAAAACAAACAGAAATTACTGAGAAACTGATGATTTTACTTAAATCCAGAAGGTATAATAACCAAAGTGCAAAAAAAAAATCAACAGAATGCAAGTGCAAGATGTCCTGTAAACATAACATTCCGTACCAAAAGTATTTGTATCCAGTACTGTTAGGCTTATTTAGTTGCAATTATTTACCGAAAAGAGTAAAAGTGTAAACATGAACGTTCCTGGCGGTCCCATCCATCCATCCATTTTCTACCGCTTGTCCCTCTCGGGGTCTATCAATTTAAATGTCATTAAGCAACTAGTCCACAATATTAAATGTTTGCCTATGAATTTTTCTAATCGGCATTATGTCAACTAATTGTTAATGCCCAAAAAAATAAAATACACATATAGTAAAAAATTAATAGATATAAGTAAAAAATGTATATATATATATATATATTAAAAAAATATATATTTGTTGTGCTTTAACCTGCCATGTTATTAAATAAATAAATGACTACAAGTCAACCCAGAATATAAAACGACCCATCTTTTTCAAGCGTATCGTCACGTCGTTAGGGTGTGTTTAAAGCTGCCCCAGTTACAAAAACAACTATTTTTGACTTGACGGTCAGCCTAACTGAGCAGCAGTGACATTATTGGTGTGACAGTCCATTCGCTCCTTTTTCTATCCCCACCACAGATCTGTATTAATTCTATTGTGATTAGCCATAATCCAGCAACATGTTTTGTATTCACTACATACAACACACCATTGGGCCACCTTATAAGTTCACCAAGGCCAGAGTGCCCACTTTTTTGTGTTATACCTAATTATACTTAATTAATTCCCTCTCAGCACAGGGGTTGTTTTGTGTGCAACACTGTATTAGTTCCCCCTTAGACACAACAATAAAGTACAAGGGAATCCAACTAGCTGTGGGCCCCTTGTGTGAAACTGATCCTTGCACCCCCTTCGGCGAGTTTCTTCCCGCAACACAAATAGCAGTGGGAGTCAACTTAACATGTATTAGGGGCAAATTGGTAAAGAAACATTCAAGCATTGGGGTCAGCAAGAAGTAAAATATTTAAAATAGAGGGCCAATAGAAATAGAGACTGAAGATACTGTGCAATTTTGCACGCTTTGCGATACTTGCAATCTACATCCGTACTGACTTTCTTACGGTGTCTCAGTGAAACAACTCAGCACACAAAATATTTTAGAGACAAACTTCGAGGCCACCACAAAAACAAAAACAAAGCATTGAGCCTGCTGGAATTTGGAGTTTGGTTTGAAGGCCTTGGGAGTTTTGGACAGGTTGGCAGAAAAACAAGAGATGAGGCCTTTTGCAGCCTCCCCCTCCAGTTCATAGAGCAGGGCCACATGGAATTCTTTTTGACTCCCCTGACTTTAGCAGCATACACGTTCCTCTGCATTTCACAGGGATTTGGGTCCTGGGAAAGCTGAGGCGGCCGAAAAAATCCTTAATCACTTTGGAATCACCTATCGTTTATAGCTGCTACCGTGGTTTCAAGAACTTCTCAGACATTGCAACATCAAATCTGAGCATTGTTGAACATTTGCTGTAGATGGATAAGAGGGCTTATTTGTTTTATTCCGCTGATTACATGTTTGTTAAGATAGACAGAATAATTTCCCTTGTGGATCATTAAAGTTTGTCTAAGTCTAAGTCCAATACCCATTTCTGCAGTGATGATAACATCGGTGTTGCAAAACACTCAACTAATGTTGCTGTGTTGCTGCTAAGATTTACACAAGAAATGTGAACATATATCGACTAGAAACTCTTCTTCAAACAAGCTATACCTATTCCTCCATGTCGGGTTTTTTAAGTGTCTTTCTTTGTCCCATCCAGCCATTCTTTTCCACCCATATTTCTCTCTTTCTGACTCTCTGGCCCTTTGTTGCCACAAAAAGCTGAACTCTTTGCCGGCGATTTCCACGCTCCATCTGTGGAATCCGTCATGGCTCCCTCGGCCCTTCACAGTGGAGGGCTGTCACCTGCCCCACGGGGGAGCTGGATGGGGAAGAGGGTGCATAAAGAGTTTCCACAGAGAAATAGGGGGGAGATGGGGGCACAGCCGGGGGGGATTCCAGCCCACCCCTTCCCCTTCCTTCCTTAGGAGTAAAACTGTACAAGCACCCAAGGGAGTGACAGGGGCAATGTGGGTTGTTGTTGATCATGTAAATGCACCCGTGGGATTGTTTGTCTGGGCACCTGTGTTGGTTTATGTTCGTTGTTGTTGTTGTTGTTGTTGTACAACAGCAGTGTCCAAACGTTTCCCACCGATAGTCGCATACAGAAAAACTGAAGGATTTGGGGGCCACTTGGATAATTTTTGTATATTAAAGATACTTAGGTCAATATCTGGTACGCTAGCTAAAAATTAAAATAAACATTCCATGCACCGGGCCGGAAAGAAATTTGTTTTAAAATTACAGCTATGAATTTTTTTTGTCTTTTATTTTGAAAAAAAAAACCACTTCCACTCACTTTTCACACTTAGGGCTGCAACAGACAACCAATTTAGTCGATTATTTTGGTTAGAAAAAAGCTTTGATTTATATTCTGTTACTTTAATTAATTGTTAAATGAGTGTAATTTATTGAAAAAAAGTATAAAAACGGGACCGGATGGAGTTCCCGTAACTTTAAATACGCAATCCACAGGGCCACAGCAATAGAGCGTAAATAGGAGCATGGTATTTTTTATATGTTTGTTTTGTTTTTTGTTTTTTTCAATAATACACACATGCTGAAAGGGTCATTTCAATGTTTATGAAAAATATATAAATAAAGGTTGTGGCAAGCAGAAAAGTTGTTGTTTATATCAACTATAGTTTCCCTATAATACACATTGAGGCTAAAAAAATAAGTTAGTTTTTATCTGATTACTTGATGAATCGAACAAACTAATGGATAAATTGCTCGATTACTAAAATAATCGATAGCTGCAGCCCGAGTTGATTGAGCATCCAACATCAGTGTGTGCCGTTACGGTAAGATAGCAAAATGATTTGCAGGGGAAACAAAGACAAGGGTGCCACTGATTCTGCATTAAGGGGAGTTCATTTTGGTGTGATAACACTGTAGTAATTGGTGTGATACATTCAAACTGTTATAGGTTTATTCTCATTTATTAATATTAATACTTGAATATGAGGTCTGCAGGACAGTGAGCTGGTCCTTGGGCTCAAAAAGGTTAGGGACCACTGTTATAAGTGACAAAGCAAATTAGTGTAATATCCAATAATATATGTTATTATGTATTAACTGAATTGTCTAGATATGTTCAGGGTCAAAAAAAAGCTATGGGCAAATAAAGGCCCCCAGCCCGCACTGTAGACACCCTTGTAATGGAAAGTGTAGCACAGTGCTACGTAAATGATGGCCCGGGGGCCAAATCTGGCCTGGAAATTACACCATACCGGCCCCCGGGTTCAGTTCAAATCTTAAGAGACAAACATTTTTACAGCAAATACCTAAAAACACGAGAGTGCTCCTGTTGTGTAGAGAAACCTGGCCCACTGTAAACACATAAAAGATCACGGTATTGAAATTTTAAACCTTGCTAGCAAACATACAACACCGGGATCCAAACTTGTGATTTACACAACTGAGGCTTTTCTCAGGACACCTCTCCTTTTTGGTAGTTACAATTTTTTTTGTAATGTGATTTTTGTAACTAAGGTGTTGCTGTAGCCTGTTTACCTCAGATGCAGTCAGTAGTCATGTGTTCAACTTCTTTAAGTAAACTAGTGGTGTTCCTCAAGGTTACATTTTAGGTCCTCTCTTTTTCATAATTTGGGGTATTCAACTGGTGGCCTGCAAGTTCAGTTAAAAAAACGTGTGAGAGACTCGCATTTTTAAACAATAGAGCGCTGTCTAAAGATGATCTTTGACTACTTTTTTTGCAAAAGGTCCTTAAAAACGACAGAAGGCTTCTGTAACTGACAAAATAAATACACCAAAATCAAATGTCTGCTGTAGAGGATGCTGGTTCTTCAGGAGTATACAAAATAAGACTAGTAGTGGAGGGAGAAGTCCGCCCAGCTTTCTGGGAATGTGGCCCCCAAAACAATTTAGTTGAATAAAAAGTTAAAGTTAAAGTTAAAGTACCAATGATTGTCACACACACACTAGGTGTGGCGAGATTATTCTCTGCATTTGACCCATCACCCTTGATCACCCCCTGGGAGGTGAGGGGAGCAGTGGGCAGCAGCGGTGGCCACGCCCGGGAATCATTTTGGTGATTTAACCCCCAATTCCAACCCTTGATGCTGAGTGCCAAGCAGGGAGGTAATGGGTCCCATTTTTATAGTCTTTGGTATGACTCGGCCGGGGTTTGAACTCACAACCTACCGATCTCAGGGCGGACACTCTAACCACTAGGCCACTGAGTAGGCCTGCCCTATCAAATTAGACACAACTGCATCCATCCATTTCCTACCGCTTGTCCCTTTCCGGGTTGCGGGGGGCTGGAGCCTATCCCAGCTGCACTCGGGTGGAAGGCAGGTACACCCTGGACAAGTCGCCACATCATCAATTGTGAAAATCTAAATGAATAAATATTAGTTAAATAATACTTTTATTTTTCATTAGTTAGCTTTTAACACACAAAATAGCTAAAACAAGAAAGTGAATGTGGGAAAATGAATCCTATAGTCACATTTGTATCTAGATCTTTAGTAACTTCATTGTAGGAGTTTGTTCTTCCATGAAATCGATTTTAACCTAATCCTAACACACAACAAGGAAGTACAACTAAAGTTTAGAAAAGGACAGTCAGACATGACGTAAGACAAATACAGTAAAAGTGGCTTGTGGAGAAGTTACATTGGGTGTGCCGATACACACTAATACACACACTGTGCTGTGCTGTAGCCCAAGCACTCGACTTTCCCCAGATTCTACTTGCATGTAGAGGAGCTTGTCATCATTTTGAGCCGCCATTAACAATAGCTTTCTTGCTACTTTTACATAACATTCATTTTTACAGTAAATCTGTGTATGTACATAAAGTCTGACTTATTTGACTGAGCTATACAAATGGTATTCTAGGAATTGTGCCAACCTGTGGTTTCAATGACCCCCATTTACCGTCATCGCCTTGCTATCCTTAAGATCTGATCTCATCAATTTGGCACTGTTAAATAGAATTGGCCAATCAAATTATCCACTTTAACCTACGTATAACTGTCTTGCCTGTATGTATAATACAGTATATTCCATATCCTGAATGCCGTGCACCCAGTAAACTCTTGACTTCTCTCTGTATACTTTCCTCCATCTTGTATGAACATAGCAATGAGGCCATGTGAGACTGACTCTGATTGACACGTCAAATTTACAGAAAATATGAGCCTTAAAAGGGTATCATTTTCTGAGCGGAGAAGGCCTGGCAAAGGAGCTGGGCTGAGATTAAGCCACAAAATAAGAGAAGCAAGGAGAAGGGGGTTGGCGGACAGGGGCAGAGGAGAAAAGAAAACTGTTTAACCAAACTAAAACCCTGAGAGGCGGTGTGCATGGGACCCCAAGCAAAACAACCTCTCTGGAGCCAAGACAGCCCAAAGTGTCTCCTTCCACACCACACCAGGAAAACCCAGAAGGAGAACAGAGGGTTTAGCCGCAACAGACTGTTGGAAAGACCTCACAGTCTTGCTGCTTGTTTGGGAGAATGGCTTGAATATGTCCACTGAGACATGAGACCGTTCTGATTCAGCATTTATGCATGTGTGCGTGAGAGGGAGAGTGAAAGATAAAGAGCAAAAGGGGGACGTGAAACCTAGGACTTGGGGGAATTGACTGGCCATATGTGGACTATTTACACCCCTCCTTCGCACGGCCCAAGAACACTTCTGGGGCTTTAGTTAACAGTGAGGCTAAATTGAGGCAGTGACACTCTGTCCACCCCTTTCTCTCTAGACCCTCACCTCCCGAAATCACACAAAACAAAAGGCAGCGGAGACAAACGCGGCATTTATTTGGGCGGGACAACCATACCGCTTCTATTCAGGCGCTGGGGGACTAAGTGACTGCCCGACTGCATTAAACAGTATATAGAAGTCAAAGTAGGCAGATGCTGGGTAAGATAATGGCTATACTGACAGCTTATGGATCCATCTGTGACTCTCTCTGGCTGGTGTCTTTTGAAAGTCAACTCACTTGACTTGCTAAGAAGCCTTCAGAAATTGTACTAAGGGTTTGCTCATTTTAAGTTACAGTTTCCCTCCATTATCATAGGGGTTACGTTCTGGACCCCCTTGATAGATGAATTTCCACAAAGTAGGGAAGCTATTTATTTTAGCATTTAAACCTATTAATATATGCTTTTAAAGTGATAAGCCCTCCACACACACACATATAAACATTTGCTATGCTCTTGAAATGCTTTATACACTCTAAAACAGAGCTATTCAACTGGCAACTTTGGGGGCAAATTCAATCCGAGAATGACACCATATCGGCCCCCAAGTTTAGTTTAAAACTTGGTAGACAAACATGTTTGCAGCAAATTTTTAAATTCACTATAGTGCTCCTGTTGTACGAACCCCGTTTCCATATGAATTGGGAAATTGTGTTAGATGTAAATATAAACGGAATACAATGATTTGCAAATCCTTTTCGACCCATATTCAATTGAATGCACTACAAAGACAACATATTGGATGTTCAAACTCATAAACTTTATTTTTTTTTTGCAAATAATAATTAACTTAGAATTTCATGGCTGCAACAAGTGCCAAAGTAGTTGAGAAAGGGCTTGTTCACCACTGTGTTACATCACCTTTTCTTTTAACAACACTCAATAAACAATTGGGAACTGAGGAAACTAATTGTTGAAGCTTTGAAAGTGGAATTCTTTCCCATTCTTGTTTTATGTAGAGCTTCAGTCGTTCAACAGTCCGGGGTCTCCGCTGTCGTATTTTACGCTTCATAATGCGCCACACATTTTCGATGGGAGACAGATCTGGACTGCAGGCGGGCCAGGAAAGTACCCGCACTCTTTTTTTACAAAACCACGCTGGTGTAACACGTGCTGAATGTGGCTTGGCATTGTCTTGCTGAAATAAGCAGTGGCGTCCATGAAAAAGACGGCGCTTAGATGGCAGCATATGTTGTTCCAAAACCTGTATGTACCTTTCAGCATTAATGGTGCCTTCACAGATGTGTAAGTTACCCATGCCTTGGTCACTAATGCACCCCCATACCATCACAGATTCTGGCTTTTGAACGTTGCGTCGATAACAGTCTGGATGGTTCGCTTCCCCTTTGGTCCAGATGACACAATGTCGAATATTTCCAAAAACAATTTCAAATGTGGACTCGTCAGACCACAGAACACTTTTCCACTTTGCATCAGTCCATCTTAGATGATCTCAGGCCCAGAGAAGCCGGCAGCGTTTCTGGATGTTGTTGATAAATGACTTTCGCTTTGCATAGTAGAACTTTAACTTGCACTTACAGATGTAGCGACAAACTGTATTTAGTGACAGTGGTTTTCTGAAGTGTTCCTGGGCCCATGTGGTGATATCCTTTAGAGATTGATGTCGGTTTTTGACACAGTGCCGTCTGAGGGATCGAAGGTCACGGTCATTCAATGTTGGTTTCCGGCCATGCCGCTTACGTGGAGTGATTTCTCCAGATTCTCTGAACCTTTTGATGATATTCCGGACCGTAGATGTTGAAATCCCTAAATTTCTTGTACACTGAATTAGTCATCTTACTCTTCATTTGAATACACTGTCAATAAAACTGCCATTAACCTTTAAGTGCAAATGAAAAATACAGCTATACAACTTAATCATAATTTTTGCGCCTAAGAAACTTCTCTAGGACTTTAGCTCCAGACTTCTTCTGTTTGTTTGATATCGTCATTAATGCCACAAATGGTGGAAAAGTGTATAAAATATCAATAATAAGTACAATGGTACTTTAAAATCTGCGATCCACTAAGACCATGGTAAGTAAACTGCGAAGTGGCGAAGGGAACACTGATGTATTGTGGAGGAGATATCCTCAAGAACCCAGCGTTTTCTGCAGTGGACATTTATTTTTGGTCTATTACTTTTAACACATTTCGGGGGGTGGAAATAACCCTGTTATGCAAAACACAAATGTCCCCTGCAGAGGACGCAGCTCTCAGGAAAATATGGTCAAAAAAAATAGTGGGAGGTATCAGGAAATGGTTACCTGTCATTTTTAACTAAATGTGTTTCTAACCTTGTTTCCTGTGCGGTGCTACAAGCAAGCGACCCCATGCTACCCTGTGACCTTGCTGTTCCCTGTCTTTAAAATATGTCTCGTCACACAGGTCACGGCGAGGGGCGGCCAGCATGTTGAACTCTGTACATGTTAACTGCCATTCTTACTTATCGAGGAAATGGTTTAACTTGCGTCCTTTCGCTGTCAGGCAGTCATCTGTCTTAAATACCACAGAAAAATACTCTGGAAGTATGGCATCTCTTGCTTCCGTGCCATGGACAAACACTTTAAAAAATGTGCATCACAGTTTTTTTGTGTGGGTTCCTTTCATGATACAGAAGTGGTGAAAACGTAATATTTTATCTCACCAAGATCGTGTTTGCCCAGATTCCACCTCCATAGTTTTTTTACCCCCTAATCCGGTTACAAAGGAACAGTCGACGCCCCTCGGACTGGCTGACTGATGTCGACTGTAGGAATGTAACGATATGAAAATGTCATTACGGTTATCGTGACCAAAATTATCACGGTTATCATTCTTATCAAAGTTTTGTTGAATATGGTCAAAAAGTACTTATGCCCACACTAAAATCTATTGACCAAGTAATTTTTTTTTTTAGATAAATAGACGCAGTATTTTTTAGTCTTAGTATTTTGTCAGTTTTGATGACTAAGCTTTTATCGATTCAAATATTGGTTTGTACTGTAGCGCTTTAAGATTTATTTGAATGAAAAATGCGTAACAAATTTGTTTATATAAGTTTAGATTATGGTATGTCGTTTCTTAACGGGAAAAGACGTTAATGTTTCTTGTTTTCATGTCAGCATTAAAGCTAGCGAGCTGGCGCCAGTCAGTCCGTAAGTTTATCAAAGTGCAGTTATCTATCATGGTTTTTCACTCGGTAATACTAACCGTTGTGAGTTTAACTGCAGTTGTCCTTATACTGTTGATTGTTACATCCCTAATGTCGACATAACAGATTGTCAACGTAACCCAAATCAAAATAGAAATTACTATAGCCCCGCGATGAGATGGCGACTTGTCCAGGGTGTACCCCGCCTTCCGCCCGATTGTAGCTGAGATAGGCTCCAGCGCCCCCCGCGACCCCGAAGGGAATAAGCGGTAGAAAATGGATGGATGGAAGTACTATAGCCATTTGTTGCACATTTATTTGTAACTTGGGCCAGAGACATAAGAATAAATGAGAAAGGATTTTTAAACTACGGTAATATGGCGACGTCATTTACCTTCTTTTGTGCATATATGTATTTGCATTCTTCTGTCTTCATATGGTATATTATACTCTGTTTGAACAGATATGGTGCGGTAATCTGGTTGTATGTCTTGACTGAAGTGACAATAAAGCTTTTTGTACGTGCACACATCTTTCTTCTGGTGGCTAACGTTCCAAAAAGAAGTATGAATGAACAGATTTCGACATAAGCGGACCGATTTTTCATACATGCTTAATGACTCTTTTGTTTCTCAAACTTTGTCGACAAAAAGCGGTCCACCATGTATGTCAACGTTAACTTAAGCGAGCACTTTTTTTAAAGATAAGAAGAACAAATGTGGGTGAGTTGGTTGACTTTGACAGGTTGGCGACATAGTAAGTAAGTATGGGTATCATTTATATATTAACCGATATTAATAGGAAATTGGTACTTTTAAAACGGTGCCCAAACCAATGGAAAACATGCTATTTTTTTTTAAACAACAATGCCTTTTTTTGTGGAACTTTGTGGAAAAAAACGGGGGGAAAAACCCTCTGTGCTTAAAAAGGTTACAGACAAGTAATTGAAATACCTCATTTACATAAATTAAATGAATTATATGTATATAGCGCTTTTCTCTAGTGACTCAAAGCGCTTTAGTGAAACCCAATATCTAAGTAACATTTAAACCAGTGTGGGTGGCACTGGGAGCAGGTGGGTAAAGTGTCTTGCCCAAGGACACAACGGCAATTACTAGGATGGTATAAGCGGGGATCGAACCTGGAACCCTCAAGTTGCTGGCACGGCCACTCTACCAACTGAGCTATTCCGTCCCTGAGGACTATAAGTAGAATATAAAACTTCAAGAAATAAAATCCACAACAAATTATCATAATTATTGCAGCACTACAGAACATAGAGAACGTGTAAAAATAAAATTACTTGCTTGTGTTGTAATGTTGATACTCATTATTACGGGTGTTTGTGAATGCACCTCGCTCATCTTAAACTCATTGGTGCATCATCAGGAAGTGCTGTGTTATTGTTGTAGCTATACCTATGGTGGCTACTGGCTAGCACTACTTCGCTGACTGTGTTATGAGGGCTGCTGTTGGAATTTTTAAGGTCGGCAAAACGGTTGAAAAAGCTCAGACTCCTGCTTCTGCGCTTCTGTCGGGACGCTACAGTTTTGTTTTTTTTACCTTTGAGCTGTTTGGCATCCAGTATGGAGAGATTCTATGTAAAGGTATGCCAGAACAGATGTTGCTGTACCACAGGCTAGTCTAGTACACTACTCCTTACTCCGATATATGTTTCTCCTGTTCAGAGCTATGTTACTTACAAGAGGTCACTTGCACAATATCAACACCATGCACTTGTTGCAGATGGCTGAGTCTACATTCATTATAGCAGGAACCGGATTTTGGTACCCATTCCTAGATATGAGCGGTGCTGACTTAAGCAGATTTCACTGTAACTCTATCTGTCTTACTATTTACTGTTGTAAAAATGATATGCTAAATATACTGTTAAAAGGGGTCTTTCAAACAGTTAAAAGTGTCTAAGCTAAGTATTTCACACAAAAAAGAAATTGATTTAAATGGTAACCACTGTATAATTATTTTTTCTATTTTAAATTACACACATATTGCCAAACTAAACACTGTTTCTTGATAATATATTACCATATTCTGCTTTAATATACACTATCCAGGAACCTGTGAATTGGTAACACAAGCATGACTGATACATTCAATGACAAATCTCAGACAATTTTTAGCATGGCTTCCAATTAAAATAATGTAATTCAACAAATTGTACACTAGATGGCTACGACACAAAATCAATCAGACTAATTAGTTAACAAATGAAAGTCAGGCTTCATCAGTCAGGTGATTGACAGCTGCATGTTCCCTATCAACAGTGACCTATGCCATCTTTGACTCTTGACAAGTAAATGAAACTAAAAAATGAAAAAAACACTTTAATGCATAATAAATACATGCATATTAAAAAAAAAACTCCTCTCAGCCAAGCCCTGTGCTTGTAGTGCAGGCTTACATAAGATAAAGAGAAGCCTTATTCTAAGGCGAGCCATTTTACTTGACCTTCGCTGGCCCTTTTCACTCTTTCATTGCCATCGTTGAGGCGCGTTCAGTCACTGCTCAATGTGGCTAGTCCATCACGGGTGAAGGCTGGGGTGCTAAAGCCTTGAGTCGTGTGTGTGTGTGTGTGTGTGTGTGTGTGTGTGTGTGTGTGTGTGTGTGTGTGTCTAACTGCCTCTGTCCTTCACACACTTGCCCCCCCCCCCAAAAAAAATCGGTCTAACTTCAAAGTTGGCGTGCATTCATTAATTGCCCTTTGAATTGATATCAGACAGTCACAATAAAAGTGTGAAAGGAGAAAGGGGCTTTAATGAAGTATAGAGGAGCCATTCATTTGAGGATAAGTATGTTTTCATGCTTGGATGGTCATCATGCATGGGCTTATTAGAAAAAATTAAGAGAGAGGGACAAGGAGAGTGGGTTAGAGCCCCCAGGGTAGAGGAGGAGAGCGATTTGGTGCTCGCCACTTTGCCCTCCTGCCCGGAGACTCTGAGTGACACATTCATTCTTTCAATGGACAGACAGAGCCCTCTTCACCAGACGTTTGACTCAGGCCACTAATAGCCAATAGCTATTATAAGATCCTCCACGACCTTATTGGTCCTGTCTTTGTCCTATCATGATGGGACTGAAACTGTACGACATCTTATTGCACTGAGGAGAACTTAACATCTACGGTGTTTCGATGTCATCTTTTGTTGGTTACAGTCATATCGCAAAGGTTTAACTGTGGAAAAATGTTAAACATTTCCTTAAAGCTTTAGTTTAACTCATGTTTGGTGAACGTCACATGCCTGACGCTACAGTGTGCCTTATTTGCTAGGTCAAGGGTGTCAAACTAGTTTTTAGTGAGGGCCACATTGCAGTGATCTCTTGCAAAAGTAAATATTTATCAATGTAAATACATATAGCCTAATTACACAACATGCATATTAGCCTAATTACACAATTTGCATAGGCAATTTTGATTGATTATTACATTTTTTACCAACAGATTGATGGAAAACTTGCTTTGAAATCATAAGTCAAGGTGACAAGCATATTTAGGTATTTATATAATTAACAAAAAAAATTCTTGGAACATCTTGCATGCACAGATAATATTAAAGTTAGCAGTAGGAGTGCTTAAAAATAAAAATCGATTCACATCTAATTCAGGATTTTTAATATTTCTGATTCATATGTATATATATATGTATATATACTGTGTATATATACTGTGTATGTATATATATATATATATATATATATATATATATATATATATATACATATATATATATATATATATATATATATATATATATATATATATATATATATATATATACACAGTATATATACATACATACATATATATATATATATATATATATATATATATATATATATATATATATATATATATATATATATATATATATATATATATACTATGGACTGGACTCTCACAATATTATGTCAGACCCACTCGACATCCATTGCATTCGGTCTCCCCTAGAGGGGGGGAAAGGGGGGTTGGGGGGTTGGGGGGGGGTCCCACATATGCGGTCCTCTCCAAGGTTTCTCATAGTCATTCACATCGACGTCCCACTGGGGTGAGTTTTTCCTTGCCCTTATGTGGGCTCTGTACCGAGGATGTCGTTGTGGCTTGTGCAGCCCTTTGAGACACTTGTGATTTAGGGCTATATAAATAAACATTGATTGATTGATAAACATTGATATATACATACATATATATATACACATATATATATATATATATATATATATATATATATATATATATATATATATATATATATATATATATATATATATATATATATATATATATACACATATATATATATATATATATATATATATATATATATATATACATATGTGTATATATATATGTATATATATATATATATATATATATATATATATATACATACATATATATACATATATATATATACATATATACATACATATATATACATATATATATATATACATATATATATATACACATATGCAGTATATATATATATATATGCAGTATATATATATATATATATATATATATATATATATATATATATATATATATATATATATATATATAAAATGTATTTATTTATTTATTTATTTATTTATTTATTTATTTATTTATGTATTTATTTATTTTTTTTTCCCAAAGAAATAAATTATTGGATTAAAAACATTAAACAACTATTTTACATTATTATTATTACTATTGCTTATGTCCTTTTATACATTTTTGGTTCTCCTATTTTTTAGTATTGTAGTTATTGGTATTGTAGGTTTAAGTGTTGTATTTGTATGTCTTCTCAATTGCTTTGTAAATTTCTATCCCAAGTATTATAAAGCTACAATTGGTTTGGAGTTGCAGTTGCTCCATTTCTTTTTCTGTTAAAATTTAAAAATATATACAATTAGCCAGAAAATACTTTATTGACACATATTATTTGCAGCCTTTGGTGGGCCACACAAAAAGAAGTGGCGGGCCACTTGTGGCACCCGGTCCTTGAGTTTGACATCAGTGTGCTAGGTGGAGGGACTGGGCCAAATTTCTATAGGATTCATACCAGGAGTAGCATCAATCAGGGATGCTTAAAAAATTGATTCACGTCCAAATTGCATACAAGTCTCTTCTTCCCTGGCTCTGATCCAGTGCATGCCCACCTTTTACAGTTGCAGCACGCCAAACTTGAGCCCAAGTCATTTTTACACACCCACATGATTTGCCTGCTGTTTGTGTGACAACGTCAGCTAAATCTTAGCGTCTCTTTCATGTATTGTGTGCTCAAGGCTCCCTTTTGTCCCTTCGCCATTGGCCTGGACCCCGGTTACAATGAGCCTTGGAGAAAAGAGGGCCAATTGAAGGAATGCGCCTCAATAAACCTAATTATGACATGATGACTGCACTCACCATGGTAAGGGCTTTTTCAAAGATCCCGGGTTTATTCAATTAGCCTTTTCCAGGATCCTCTTTCACTAAATAAAGTTATCCCTTTTGACTGTTTGCATTGCAAAGAGGAATGCGTGTGCGTGCATATGGCTGTGTTGTGGTTTCGCGTGTGCGCGCACGCGACTAAGTAGGAACGTATCAGCCCCTTGACGAGGCCCCTCTGTATTATCTGGATAATTTCACCTAATGAGGAATGGAGTCCGAAAGACACACTGAAAATGTGAAGCGGTTCAGAGGCTATTTTGTTCATCAACTTTGTTCACTATGATGCCAGGAAAGCTGGAAGGCCAATTTCACTGCCCAATACATCCATGTTTAATAGAACGAGGAGGGATTTTTGTACCTTGCGTATGTGTGTTGTTTCCTCCATAAATATAATTATCCAGTGAATTTTTTTATACTAGATTGTACATCCTGTATATTGTTGTTATTTTTAACTTCAATAATACATTTGTTTCAATTTACGAAAAAATTGTAACCCTTTAAAGTGTACACATTGAAATTTCAACACAACAAATAATTTTTTTGAACTGCCTCACAGTGCATTGCTTAACTATGTATTGCTTTACATTAAGATACATGAAGTTACATGAAGTTACGGTAAGTTATGTTAAGTTGCGTTAAGTTACGTGAAGTTGTGTTAGGTTAAGTTATGTTAAATTACGTTAAGTTGCGTTAAGTTACCCTAAGTTGCATTAAGTTACTTTAAGTTACCTTAAGATAGGTTTAGTTACGTTAAGATACGTTAAGTTGTGTTAAGTTACGCTAAATTGCATTAAGTTACATTGAGGTGTGATAAGTTATGTTAAGTCATACTTTGTTACACAGCTTTGTGCTGTGTTGCGCTGCTTTGTGTTGCTTTGCGTCGCAGTGTATTCATTGCATTTCTTTACTTTGTCATGTTGCATGGCTGTGTGTTACTTTGCTTTGTGCTGCATTGTATTGCCCGGCTCTGTTACGCTGCGTAGCTTTGCGTAACTTTGTGAAGCTTTACATTGTTTTGTAAAGCTTTGTATAGCTTTGTGAAGCTTTGAGTTGTGTTGCATTGTGTTCCTTTAGTTTATTACGTTGCGTAGCTTTGTGGAGCTTTGCGTTGCATTGCATTGTTACTTCACTCTGTTACATTGCGTGGCTTTGCGTAGTTTGTGAAGCGTTGCGTAGCATTGCATTCTTTTGCATTGCGTTACTTTAAGTTCCTTTGCGTAGCTTTGCTGTACGTAGTTTTACATGGCTTCGCGTAGCGTTGCTTTACTTTTCATTGTTTTTTTGTTACTTTTTCCTTTGGTTATTATATTTATTTATATGTAATTACAATTTAATTAGAGTCACTTGTATTTCCTTAAATTGTTCAGTATAGTAGCCATTATCATTATGGAAATGATAATGGTTCAGTTTATTTCGATCATACATACAAAGTTACACAGAAGTACTTGGAAATACTCAGGCTTACAGTTTCAAAATGATTATATTATCAATCCATCAATTTTAAATATATTTTATTGTAATGGAAACATTGCACATTCATTTATTTTGACATAATATACTGTCTCAATAACACAAATGTGTATTTTGCATTGACTATCTTTGTCGGAGATGCATGGCTGACACCAGAAGAGACTAGAATAGAAAACAGAGGGAGAGGGGCGTTGTTTTTCTCCAGATGAAAGTGGGATGAAATAAAGGAGTCCATTTAATCTGCTTGAAGAGATTTGGTGAGCAGAATGCAGAGAAGGGAGGGGGGGCCAGAGAGGACCTGTGGCCGGGCCCCAATTGTGAAGCTTTACGCTCCGGGGCCAGAGCTGGGCTCTCCGGGGAGAAGACATTGCTTTCCATTCACTCCAGACACCCTTTAATACACTCCCTCCATCATTAAATGTGGCATAGCACAATATCGACATCGTTTAGAAGACATTATTAATGTTCAGGGCAGTGGAAAGGTCAACATCTTTCTAAAGGCTCAATAATTGATCATAAATTTTAGAGCGGTATTGGTTTTTTATCACCCTTTTGTAAGTGAAAAGGCTTTTTTCGTTGACCGTTTAGCGCACCGGTGTCCAAACTTTTTTCTCCAAGAGCCGCATGGAGAAAAATGAAATGACAAAAAATAACTTTTACATATTTTGTACATTAAAGATGCTAAAAGCAACTCAATAGAGGTCACTATGCTTAAATATCCAAACAAAACAGCTTGTATTATAGGAAACAAAGCAAACTAGTGTAATATCGAATAATACATTCATGAATTAATTTTATTCTTATAAATGCCAAGGGGCGATAAAAAAGTGAGCACCAGGCCGAAAATGGCCCCAGAGCTGCACTTTGGACACCCCTACATGTTTTGTATTAATAATAATAATCATGCACTTTCACATTTGTGGAAGTTGTTACATACCAGTATGCAAGCAATTTGAAAATAAAATATTAGAAACGTGTTCAAGTTTTTATGTAGCCTATATTATGTGTGCACTTTAAAAGTATTTGAAACTTGTTAAACGCATTTTACAGGTGAAACTCAAAAAATTAGAATATCGAGCAAAGGTTGTTTTTTTTTCCAGCAATTATATTTACAAGGTGAAACTATAGGCTCATAACATGAAACTGAAAATATTTCAAGCTTTCTTTTGAAATAATTTTAATGATTGTGGCTTAGTTTATGGAAAACCTTGAGTTCAAAATCTCAGAAGATTTGGGGGTTTTTTTTAAACTGTAAGCTATGATCATCAAAAGTATAACAAATAAAGGTTTGCTATACTTCACTTTGTGTAATGAGTTTACATCACCTATTAGTTTCACATTTGAAGTTGAATTGCTGACATAATTAACTTTTGCACGATACTCTCATTGTTTGGGTTTCACCTGAATATACAGTAGTATTTATTTAGGCACTTTTAGAAAAAGTGTTTGTACATTATAGTAACCAGAATTTGGGTACTTACAAAAAGTATAACAAGTATAAAAACTTGTTGAAGTTTTATTTGGATTTGACATTTGTATTAGTTGTTATTAACAGTATTTGGGCAATTCAAAAAGTATTTGAAAATTGTTGAAGTATTGAAGTTGAAGTACACAGTATTTATACTGTAATTATTCTGTATTTGAAACTTGTTGAAGTTTGGATATAGTATTTATTTAAGCAGTTTAATAAAAAATATTTGAAACGTGTTGAAGTCCTATTTATTTAGGCACTTTTCAAAACATGTTTGAAACTTGATATACAAACAGTATTTGAGCAATTTCAATTATATTTCAAACTGGGTCAAGGCCCGTAAAAAAGTACTTGAAACTTGTTAAAGTAGAATATAAAATATATTTAGTCAGTTTAAAAAAGTATTTTAAACTTGATGAAGCACTAGCATTTTTTTCGGCACTTTTTTAAACATTTTTGAAACTTGAAAACAGTATTTGACCAATTTCAAAAATATTTCAAACTGTGTCAACGTACTTAAAAAGTATTTTAACTGGATGAAGTATTTTACACAGTATTTATTCCGGCACTTAGTGGTTGAAACTTATTGAAGTACAGTTAAAAGTATTTTAAACTGTTTGAAGTACCAATATTTATTTCGGCACTTTTAAAAAAGTTTTCAAAACGTGAAAACAATATTTGGGCAATTAAAAAAAATATTATACTTGGTCAATGCACTTAAAAAAGTATTTAAAACTTGTTGAAGTAGTATATAGTATTTGTATAGGCAGTTAAAGAAATATATTTCCAAGGTTTACTGGCAATACTATTTATTTATGCACTTTGAAAAAAGATTTGAAACTTGATACAAACAGTATTCGAGTCCCTAAAAAAGGATATCAAACTTGTTGAAGTGTTTTATACTGTTTTGGGGAACTTTTTAAAAATATATAAGAATTATTGGGACCATGAAACTTGCTGAAGTTTATAAGACGACTGTAAAAATGTTATATTACAAACATGTTGTAATAGTATTCAGCTCTAACATATAAAGTATTATATATTGTTTTATATTTAACAAAAAAACATTTAAAAGTTGTTATTTGCATTCTTTAAAAACATTTGAAACTTGTTGAAGTACTATTTATTCAGGCACTTTTTAAAAAGTGTTTGAAACTTGATACAAACAGTATTTGATCAAATTTAATTATATTTCAAACCGTGTCAAGGCATTTAAAAAGTATTTCAACTGGATGAAGTATTTTACACAGTATTTATTCCGGCACTTAGTATTTAAAACTTGTTGAAGTAGTTAAAAGTATGTGAAACTTGTTGAAGTACTAGTATTTATTTCGGCACTTATAAAAAAGTTCTTGAAACTTGAAAACAGTATTTGAGCAATTTAAAAAATATTTCAAACCGTGTCAAGGCACTTTAAAAGTATTTCAACTGGATGAAATATTTTCCACAGTATTTATTCCGGCACTTAGTATTTTAAACTTGTTGAAGTAGTTAAAAGTATTTTAAATTTGATGAAGCACTAGTATTTATTTCGGCACTTTTTTAAACATTTTTGAAACTTGAAAACAGTATTTGAGCAATTTCAAAAATATTTTAAACCGTGTCAAGGCACTTAAAAAGTATTACAACTGGATGAAGTATTTTACACAGTATTTATTCCGGCACTTAGTATTTGAAACTTGTTGAAGTAGTTAAAAGTATTTGAAACTTGTTGAAGCACTAGTGTTTATTTTGGCAGTTTTAAAAATGTTTTCGAAACTTTAAAACCGGATTTGAGCAACTAAAAAAATAAAACTTGGTCAATGCACTTGTAAAATTATTCGAATCTTGTTGAAGTAGTATATAGTATTTGTTTAGGCAGTTTAATAAATCTATTTCAAAGGTGTACTGGCACTACTATTTATTTATGCCCTTTGAAAAAGGATTTGAAACTTGATACAAACAGTATTTGAGTCCCTAAAAAAGAATTTCAAACTTGTTGAAGTGTTGTTTACTGTATTTGGGAACTTTTTAAAAATATATAAAAATTATTGGGGCCATGAAACTTGCTGAAGTTTATAAGACTACTAAAAATTCAATATTACAAACGTGTTGAAATAGTATACAGCTGTAACATATGTAGTATTAAATATTGATTTGTATTTAACAAAAAAACATTTAAAAGTTGTGAAAGTTGTAATTTGCAAGTAATTAAAAGTATTTGAAACTTGTTGAAGTACTGGTATTTATTTTGGCACTTTTAAAACCGTTTTCGAAAACATGAAAACAGTATTTGAGCAATTAAAAAAAAAAACTTGGTCAATGCACTTTAAAAAGTATTTAAAACTTGTTGAAGTAGTATATAGTATTTGTTTAGGCAGTTTAAGACATATATTTCAAAGGTGAACTGCATGGTACTACTATTTATTTATGCATTTTGAAAAAGGATTTGAAACTTGATAAAAACAGTATTTGAGTCCCTAAAAAGGGAGTTCAAACTTGTTGAAGTGTTTTATACTGTATTTGGGAACTTTTAAAAAATATATAAAAATTATTGGGGCCATGAAACTTGTTGAAGTTTATTAGACTACTGTAAAAATTTTATATTACCAACGTGTTGAAATAGTATTCAGCTCTAACATGTAAAGTATTATATATTGTTTTATATTTAACAAAAAAACATTTAAAAGTTGTTATTTGCACTCTTTAAAAACATTTGAAACTTTTTGAAGAAGTATTTATTCAGGCACTTTTTAAAAAGTGTTTGAAACTTGATACAAACAGTATTTGATCAAATTGAATTATATTTCAAACCGTGTCAAGGCACTTAAAAAGTATTTCAACTGGATGAAGTATTTTACACAGTATTTATTCTGGCACTTAGTATTTGAAACTTGTTGAAGTAGTTAAAAGTATTTGAAACTTGTTGAAGTACTAGTACTTATTTCGGCACTTTTTAAACGTTTTTGAAACTTGAAAACAGTATTTGAGCAATTTAAAAAATAGTTCAAACCGTGTCAAGGCACTAAAAAAGTATTTCAACTGGATGAAGTATTTTACACAGTATTTATTCTGGCACTTAGTATATGAAACTTGTTGAAGTAGTTACAAGTATTTGAAACTTGTTGAAGCACTAGTATTTATTTTGGCACTTTTAAAAAAGTTTTCGAAACTTGAAAACCGGATTTGAGCCATTAAAAAAATAAAAAAATAAAACTTGGTCAATGCACTTATAAAATTATCCGAATCTTGTTGAAGTAGTATATAGTATTTGTTTAGGCAGTTTAATAAATATATTTCAAAGGTGTACTGGCACTACTATTTATTTATGCACTTTGAAAAAGGATTTGAAACTTGATACAAACAGTATTTGAGTCCCGAAAAAAGAGTTTCAAACTTGTTGAAGTGTTGTTTACTGTATTTGGGAACTTTTTAAGAATATATAAAAATTATTGGGGCCATGAAACTTGCTGAAGTTTATAAGACAACTAAAAAGTCAATATTACAAACGTGTTGGAATAGTATACAGCTGTAACATATAAAGTATTAAATATTGATTTGTATTTAACAAAAAAACATTTAAAAGTTGTGAAAGTTGTAATTTGCAAGTAATTAAAAGTATTTGAAACTTGTTGAAGTACTGGTATTTATTTCGGCACTTTTAAAACAGTTTTCGAAAACTTGAAAACAGTATTTGAGCAATTAAAAAAAAAAAAAAAACTTGGTCAATGCACAAAGTATTTAAAACTTGTAGAAGTAGTATATAGTATTTGTTTAGGCAGTTTAAGACATATATTTCAAAGGTGTACTTGTACTACTATGTATTTATGCACTTTGAAAAATGATTTGAAACTTGATACAAACAGTATTTGAGTCCCTAAAAGGGGATTTCAAACTTGTAGTCAGTGCTGGCCCAAGCCTCCATGGGGCCCTAAGCAAAATTTGATTTTGGGGCCCTCTATTTCTGCCAATAATATATAAATAATATATAAACTCATTGCGGCTCTGGCAGTGTTGTTTACATTATCCTATTGTCAGCCTGGCATGTCTTTACAAATGACATGTCATTTATAAAGATATGGGGGTGGCCCAGTTAAGAACATAAATAATACCAATGAATGAACGAATGATGTCCAGAGTGCCACATATGGTTCCTAATCTTAAAATGTAGAAAACATTCAGCTACAAGAGTGGCCTGGGGTTGAACAGTCCAAGTGATAAAGCTTTGTATTTACAGTAAAAGTGTCATCTTGTCTCATCAGTCTTGTACATATTAGTCTTTAATTACTAGTTTATATTTTTAGTTAATTGTTCATATTTAATGTTTACTTTGTACAAAGAGAGCGCAGTCTACTGAAGTTAAATTCCATGTGTGTTAAACATAACTGGACAATAAAGCTGATTCTGATTCACTTTATTATTTTTGGTAACAAAAACCTGAAACAGCAATGTGCAAAAATGTTGACCTAAAATTGTGTTTTTGTACAATAATATATCTTTGATCATTTAGAAATCATCAGTCAGACTCGTACATGCAAAAAATAAAAAATAATTTTTTGTTAATTGCTTTTGGGGGGCCCCTGGTGGCCGCGGGGCCCTAAGCAAGCGCTTAGTACGCTTATGCCTTGGGCCGGCTCTGCTTGTAGTTGTGTGTTATACTGTATTTGGGAACTTAAGAATGGCCGTGCGCGACCCGAGGGTCCCTGGTTCAATCCCCACCTAGTACCAACCTCATCATGTCCGTTGTGTCCTGAGCAGGACACTTCACCCTTGCTCCTGATGGGTGCTGGTTAGCGCCTTGCATGGCAGCTCCCTCCATCAGTGTGTGAATGTGTGTGTGAATGGGTAAATGTGGAAGTAGTGTCAAAGCGCTTTGAGTACCTTGAAGGTAGAAAAGCGCTATACAAGTACAACCCATTTATCATTTAACTTTAAAAAAAAAAAAAAAAAAAAAAGAATTATGAAGTTTATAAGACTACAGTAAAAATGTAATATTACAAACGTGTTTAAATAGTATACAGCTCTAACATGTAAACATATTGATTTATATTTAACAAAAACCATTTAAAAAGTTGTGAAAGTTGTTACTTGCACTCTTTAAAAAGCATTTGAAACGTATTGAAGTATTGTGTATAGCAGGGGTGCTCATTACGTCGATCGCGAGCTACCGGTCGATCTCGGAGGGTGTGTCAGTCGATCACCAGCCAGGCATTAAAAAAATAGTCCTAAAAATGAGCGATCATAAATCTTCACTATGACGTCACTTTCGTCACTTGATTGACATTCACGGCACCCGATGGTCTTCTGAGATGACGCTGGCTGCTGCCAGCTCATTAAAATTACCGACTGGAAGGCGAGAAACACTTTATTTCAACAGACTCTGGCGCTGTACCTGTCGTCAAAACTCCAAAGACCGACTGCACAGTTGCACAGTTGCGCTAACAAAACGAGTCTCAGAAAGCTGGCGTGCACAAGCTAGCAAGCTACGGAGTTTGCCGACAATGTATTTCTTGTAAAGTGTATACAAAGGAGTACGGAAGCTGGACAAATTAAGATGCCAAAAACCAACCACTTTCATGTGGTATTGGACATAAAGGAGGACTTTTTTCTCCTCCATTCGAAAATGCGGACGTTTTTAGCACCACTGTCTAATTCCTATCAATGCAAGTCATCAGAATCAGGTAATACACCAACTTATATTCTTGTCTTCATGGAAGAAAGGAATCTATATGTGTTAAACATGCCTGTATTATCTTTAAACACCTTTAACTTATTAACAATATTAACTATATGTGTTAAACATGCTTGTATTATCATTAAACACCTTTAACTTGTTAACAATATTAACTATATGTGTTAAACATGCTTGTATTATCTTTAAACACCTTTAACTTATTAACAATATTAACTATATGTGTTAAACATGCTTGTATTATCATTAAACACCTTTAACTTGTTAACAATATTAACTATATGTGTTAAACATGCCTGTATTATCTTTAAACACCTTTAACTTATTAACAATATTAACTATATGTGTTAAACATGCTTGTATTATCATTAAACACCTTTAACTTGTTAACAATATTAACTATATGTGTTAAACATGCTTGTATTATCTTTAAACATCTTTAACTTATTAATAATATTAACTATATGTATTAAACATGCTTGTATTATCATTAAACACCTTTAACTTGTTAACAATATTAACTATATGTGTTAAACATGCTTGTATTATCTTTAAACACCTTTAACTTATTAATAATATTAACTATATGTATTAAACATTCTTGTATTATAATTAAACCCCTTTAATTTATTAACAATATTAACTATGTGTTAAACATGCTTGTATTATCATTAAACACCTTTAACTTGTTAACAATATTAACTATGTGTTAAACATGCTTGTACTATCTTTAAACACCTTTAACTTATTAACAATATTAACTATATGTGTTAAACATGCTTGTATTATCATTAAACACCTTTAACTTGTTAACAATATTAACTATGTGTTAAACATGCTTGTACTATCTTTAAACACCTTTAACTTATTAACAATATTAACTATATGTGTTAAACATGCTTGTATTATCATTAAACACCTTTAACTTATTAATAATATTAACTATATGTATTAAACATGCTTGTATTATCATTAAACACCTTTAACTTGTTAACAATATTAACTATATGTGTTAAACATGCTTGCATTATCATTAAACACCTTTAATTTATTAACAATATTAACTATATGTATTAAACATTCTTGTATTATAATTAAACCCCTTTAATTTATTAACAATATTAACTATGTGTTAAACATGATTGCATTATCATTAAACACCTTTAATTTATTTACAATATTAACTATATGTGTTAAACATGCTTGCATTATCATTAAACACCTTTAACTTATTAACAAAAACATATATTTCATAAATAAGTAAATATAAATTATATATATGAATGAGGTAGATCCCCACGACTTGATCAATTGAAAAGTAGCTCGCCTGCAGAAAAAGTGTGAGCACCCCTGGTGTATAGTATTCAAAAAGGTGTTTGCTGAAAGTGATGTTTGTAGTAAAGAAGAGCTTAAAAAGGAAACATTTTGTAAGTGACTATTTTGTTTTTTTCTGGTAAAAAAAAAAGGGGGGGGGATAAAAGGCTCCGGATCACTCCCTGAATAATTCATCCTTCATTGCGGCTTCATAAAGTGTTTTGTCGGGCTTTGCAAGGAGAAGCTCCTCTTCGCTCTCCTTGAATTCTAAACAGGTCTCCTTTTCGGGTTTTTTTTTTTAGTGCACCGAATGTGTTTCCAAGCTGGGCCTTTTGTCCGCGCACAGCCCGAGCGTGAGGCCTAAATGGACTCCTGCGTCTTTTGTCTCCAAGTTCATCCCCGTTGTGCGCGCAGCCTCGGCTTTGTGCGCTGATGGAAACCGTTGAACAAATGTTTGATCAACTCATCGAGGGGGGACAATGGTCGTCCCCTCAGACCAGGACGCTTTATCTCTCATCCTGCACTTCACTCAACAAAGACAAGCGATGCAAAATACGACGCGTGGATTTGGAGACACTATCAAAATACTAGCCGGTGGGGGGGGGGCGGGAGGCATGCAATAATCGATAGTATGGATCAGTGTCAGGTCAATTCTAGCGTGATGAAATCGATATTTTTCGGTTTTATTCAATACTTTTCACAAATATCTGTTTTTGTTGTGTTGATATTGTAAATGTTTTAGTTATATTATTTGGAAACTGGGAATAAGTCACTAATTGTTTTTTATTTTGTTTATTAATCTTGTATATTAACTTAGGTTTGTTCAACTAATTGTAAAAAGGAGCACATGTTTTATTTTGTTGATATTTTTGCATTGTTAAATTGGTCAAAATAATACATTTTTGCCTCACATATCTGTCCGGTGTTCTATTATGATTAGAATTAATATATTAAAAGTAATTACAGCAATAAAAAGCAAAAACTTTGATTAGTTATTTTGTCAAAGTGCATATTATCTTGAGTAGGAAAAATAAAATAAAATAATAAAAAACATAATTAGCCAGCTTATATAGGACCCAAAAACCGGTTCCAAAATTTTTGCGCCTGCACACAAATTCAAGGATAAGATGACCATTATTTTGGAAAATATGCTAAAACCCAATCCAAGTAAGTAAGTAAGTAAGTAAAGAAATTGCAGATAAAATCTCAAAGCGCTGTACAAAAAATAGGTAAAGTAAAACAACAATTCCATTTAAATCCACAGGGGCAACATCATAAAAAAGAATACAAAGTGGATTAAAAAATGATAGTTAAAAAGTGCATTAACTCAAAGCTTTACTAAAAAGAGAAGTTTTCAAATGTTTCCTAAAAGTTTCAACACAGTCAAGATCACAGAGGGACTGGGGCAAATTGTTCCAGAGTCTGGGAGCTATAGCCTGGAATGCCAGGTCTCCACGGGTTTTAAAACGAGTTTTCGGGATCTTTAAAAGACCCTGGCCTGAAGACCGGAGGCTGCGACCTGAAGAGTAGGAGCATAGCGAGTCAGTGGTGTATTGAGGGGCCCCACCATGCAACGCACGGAATGTCAGGACTAAAATTTTAAACTCAATGCGGAAATTAACTGGAAGCCAATGAAGACTGGATAAAGTACAGGTCAATCAATGCAGAACAAATCCGCTGTATATAGGTGACAATCCAAATTAGTGTAATATAATGTATTCATTTAATTTTTGAATGCCGAGGGGCCAGTAAACAAACAAGCTGCAGTCCCCGGGGCCACACGTTGGACACCCCAGCCCAAAATGATCACAATATTGTAAACATGTACGTTGCCTACTTAAAGAAAGCAACATGAGTCCAATATAATATTTTAGATATGCTGAAGTAAGCATTCTGCAATGTGAATGAAAGAAAACCCTACACACACACACACACACACACACACACACACTCCCCCCTTTTCCCCGCACTAAACCATCACCTGCTGTTTGATTTACTGTGCGGGCCTCCTGGGAAAAGCCTTAAGGCGTGGAGACATGGTCGATAAAGAATTCAAAATACAACCCCCACCCAACAACGTCACATGAGAAACTGAGAGACATCCAACAGGTCAAAGAAGTCCGAAAAGCAGCAGGAAGAAGCCGATCTTATTCAATCCCCATAACTCTGCCTTTGCTGACACTTTCAATATTCCATGTTATATTTTTACAAGAAAAAGTTAGGTCATTCCCTGCTGTGGTAAAATGCTACTATTTAGAACATAGAATGTGTAACAGGGAACTAAATAAACAACAAGAATATAAAAATAATAAAATGGCACAAAAGCATGGCTTGTGAAAAAGTTTCAATGAATGTTGGGAAAAAAAGGAGTGAAATGAAAATGGAAGTAGACAAAACAAGTAGGTGATTGATTAAATATGAAAGAATCAAGAAATATTACATAACATTATATGATAATTCACTGCATGATATGATGAATAACAAACAAGTAAATACTGTAGTAAAAATCCCCAAAAAGCAACATAAAAGTGTTTCAGTTTCTTCTAGTCAGCAAATATTTTAGTATAATGTAGAATAAAATACTAAAAAAAAAATTGATAACTCTTTGTTTATGTGAATTTATGCATCATTATTTATTTGTGTATTTGTGTCACAGATCGAATACAGGACATGAACCAAAGTATTAGCTATAATTAAATGTAGAATGGGTGTATGTGATTAAATAAGCTCTGCTTCTTCCTACTCCTTTTGAACATGTGGAACTCTGTGCGACATAGTAAGTGTGTGCTGTATATTGTTGTGTTTTAATGTTGAAAAGAAACATTGTGTCTGACCAGAATAAACTGAAAAGTATATTCAATATGTGCAGCAGCACAATATAGGACACCTGTATAATCTGCATAAAAATGAACTATAATACAATATTTCATGAAGAAGAAGTTCACTCACATCTGTCGCCCAAGATGCCTTCAATGCTGTGTTTGGCCCTGCGGTCACTGTCCTCCATCCCGTTCTTTTCCCCATCATCCTCATCATCCTCTTCTTCTACATCCACTTTACCCCCAAACTTGCTCCTAATGACGCGACTGATGGAGGTGACTATAAGTTTAAAAAAAAAAAAAAAGGGGCATGAAAATAATGTCAACATTGTTGCCACTATTAAAACACTAAGCTGAATATAACAATAAGCATAATGTTTATTCCGGCACCTGTTTTAGTGTTGCGTTCACATACCCCATCCTTTAGTAATTTATCCCCAATCTCCAAGCTAAACATACCCGGGTTTTCCCGCTTGTAGTCCTCAATTCTCCGGTCCACATCCGGCGTGGTCACCTGCTTTCAAAAAGTCAGAAAAGTGTCACGTGGTATTTGTTGTTGTTGTTGTTGTTGTTGTTGTTTACATTGTCCTTTACTACCTTGGGTTTGCTGCCCCCGATGGCCCCCGGTCGGATGGAGCCCGTCTCCTGGTATCGGCACAGGATTTTGGACACGCAGCCGTGGGACACCCGGAGCTGTCTCGAGATGACGCACGGCCGGATCCCGTGGTGGGCCATCTCCACGATTTTATGCCGGATGTGGTTAGGCAAAGGCCGGCCATTTATGAACACTCCGCCGAGCTGGTTCACGCGGCCTTGACCCAGCGGCGTTGACACTATATTAACGGATAAATAAACGGCTTAAAAGGTAAAAGCGCGTCTTAAAAAAAAAAAAGGCGCACTTGTGAAGTCTTACCTTCCAGGGGGAAGCCGCTGCGCGGGTAGTTTTGAGCCAGCGTGGGTCGCATCATTCTGGGGATAGACCCGGCCAGCGCGGTCATACTTCCTCCAACCCAAGCGATAGACGGAGCCCTTATCCAAGCGGGAAGGGAGTGTGATGCTGCCGGTCACCGTCTACCGCATGGGACGCTTCAAACGTTTGCGGTTCGGTTGGTGTCGAAGCGAACATCCAAACGTCCCCCCCCGGGATAGCCGCGAATTAAAGCCAGGAAGTCGTAATAGTCCACTTTATCCCGTCTAGTTCAACACGGAGGTGCCAAAGTGTCGTATCCGAAATGGTACTATAGTTTGTTGATGGCGGACAAAGTAAGAAGAGATAGTCCAAAGTAGCCCAGCTCGTCTCCGAACCGGTCAGTGTTCTCGTCTTTGATTGGTCGAGGGGGCACCCCCCCCTTCCCCCTCTCCACCTCGTTAACCAGACGTTTACTCTGATTGGTCGAGAATGGAAACTTTCCTCCAATTAAAAGCCTTGTTACAGTTAGGGACGTCTTTTCGTTTATCAGAATGAAACACCAAAACAACTTTTTTTTTTTTTTTAAGTGTGTCTAAGCTGGTTTGTTGGACTAGAAACTTAAATAATTTGACAGTCATTAAAAAAAAAAAAAGTTTGACGGATTGGACAGGCAGGAAAAAAACGAATTGTATTTTCATTTGAAAAACAATGTCGTGTTATTGCGTGCATACAAACCAATGCACCAATATGTTTTTTAATAGCAGAATGAGAATCATTATTACATTCTGAAATAATACCTTGACAATAAGTTAAATATAATGTATTTAAAGAATTGCATTATAGTTGGCACATTAACTGTGAGTATTAGAGATCACATGCGACATTAGGGTGTATACAACTTTGGAATATTATTTTAAAATATCCCCCTGGCCACACTTTGGCTACACCAATTACTTAATTGTGATTATATTATTCAATGTTCTTAGTCCATTTCTATGTTATGTCATTATGGAATTTAATGTGTTTGATGTGTGACTTGAAGCTGCGCGTCCTCGCATTGCACATGTTATTAATCATTTACTTGTGTAGTATTTGCGTCAATAAATGGCAATACATCGTTAAAGAACCATGCAATAAAGCCCTGCACTCAGTGCGCCATCCTGAGACATTTAACGCATCCTAATTAGTTCCCACCCCATGTCCTCTGTATTGGACATCAATGGTGCTAAAGTGTGCACAACTTGAGGAATTTATTGCGGCTTTTTTTCAAGGCCTGAAAAGAATTGGGACGTGTGCCCACAGCAGGATACGACGCCAGGGCCGCTGTAAAGACAGTCTGTGCGCATCCCATAATGTGCAATAATCCATAAAGTCGCACCCTTAAAACAGACAATGAGAGTGTACTTAAAAATCATCATTCGTTTGCTTTATGGGCAATTCTGAGGGTTTTTTTTTCTTTCCACTGTGCAAGCCGAATAAAGCCACGCTCATCCTTTGATTTAAAAAAAAATAAAAAATTCCAAAACAAATTGAATTTATATTAATTTAATTCGTCCATGATTAGGGACACATGGCTGCAGCTGTGTCTATTTTCACCATGCAACCAGTGCAAAAAAAATAAACAAGAGGATGTAGTCGGTGTTTTCTCACGATCTATGCAACTGCCCCATAAACACCTGATTTTTTCATGTCTTTTTTTTTTTTTTTTTACTGCTTTTAAAGTTCCAGTTTGAAGTGTGTGTGTGTGTGTGTGTGTGTGTGTGTGTGTGTGTGTGTGTGTGTGTGTGTGTGTGTGTGTGTGTGTGTGCGTTTCTTGATTTTATTAGGTAAAAGAAGGACCCTCATGCAACCACCAATTCGTGACGATTCGGGGGTCTTATTGAAAGGGGATATTAAGAGTCAAGCAAAACAGAGGGTGCAAATGGGAACCATGCATACCTCTTCTTTTAAAGCGACATTGAATATCCGTGTCCAATCCATTAGTATGGTGTGTGTGTGTGTGTGTGTGTGTGGGGGGGGGGGGGGGGATTCAAAGTCGGAACTTTGAATGAAAAAATAAATGAGTTGCATCACATGATCTGCGTGGAGGCCAATTACCAACTCATTATTGTCCAATTAATTTAAGCTGTCGTCAAGATGCATAACAAAAAAGTTACACTAGATGCATTGCATGTCTGCATCTGAAAATGAGTAGGAAGAATGTGGAAAAAAAAAAGATATATTCATTTCTATATGTCTATTTGGGCAAGTTTTTTTCTGTGCAAAAGTCGTTTCATATACTGTCGTCACCAATGTGAAGTTATGTGAAGCAAAAAATAATAGTGGCACAATTCAACATGCCCGAAAAGGAGTGGGAAGAAGCCGAGTTTATTTATTTCACAAACCCCTTTGCTTGTCTCTGCGATTAAGCAGAGTCGGAACTTTGAATGAAAAAATAAATGAGTTGCATCACATGATCTGCGTGGAGGCCAATTACCAACTCATTATTGTCCAATTAATTTAAGCTGTCGTCAAGATGCATAACAAAAAAGTTACACTAGATGCATTGCATGTCTGCATCTGAAAATGAGTAGGAAGAATGTGAAAAAAAAAAGATATATTCATTTCTATATGTCTATTTGGGCAAGTTTTTTTCTGTGCAAAAAGTGTTTCATATACTGTCGTCACCAATGTGAAGTTATGTGAAGCAAAAATAATAGTGGCACAATTCAACATGCCCGAAAAGGAGTGGGAAGAAGCCGAGTTTATTTATTTCACAAACCCCTTTGCTTGTCTCTGCGATTAAGCAGAGTCGGAACTTTGAATGGAAAAATAAATGAGTTGCATCACATGATCTGCGTGGAGGCCAATTACCAACTCATTATTGTCCAATTAATTTAAGCTGTCGTCAAGATGCATAACAAAAAAGTTACACTAGATGCATTGCATGTCTGCATCTGAAAATGAGTAGGAAGAATGTGGAAAAAAAAAAAGATATATTCATTTCTATATGTCTATTTGGGCAAGTTTTTTTCTGTGCAAAAGTCGTTTCATATACTGTCGTCACCAATGTGAAGTTATGTGAAGCAAAAATAATAGTGGCACAATTCAACATGCCCGAAAAGGAGTGGGAAGAAGCCGAGTTTATTTATTTCACCAACCCCTTTGCTTGTCTCTGCGATTAAGCAGAAGGATTCACGGTGAAAGGAAAGAAGACGCCAATACACATTGAAAAATGTATAGAAATGGAGACACATTCGGTTCAGTTTCGGTTTATTTCGAACGCGCATACGATACAATGTAATTCATCGCACATTTCCAGTTGTTTCATTACAACACGTCCGAAAAGGAGTAGGAAGAAGCAGAGCTTATTTAATCCTAACCCCTTTTTCATACCATAGCCATTTTATACAATTTCCTTGTTCTCTGTAACAGAAAAGTGAACAAATAAATAATGAATAAATAATATACCTTATAAGCCAACAAATATCCATCCATCCATTTTCTACCGCTTGTCCCTTTTGGGGTCGTGGGGGGTGCTGGAGCCTATCTCAGCTGCATTCGGTTAAACACATAAATAATATTTGTCTCAATAACAAAACAAAAAAAGGGGGGGGGGGAAAGGGTTTGAGATGTTCGTCATAATTTTTGATCTGTGTACTTTGTGAACACGTGTAGTTTGAACAGTCTTCTAAACTGAATCATATTGGTGCTGTGTTTGATTATTTTGCTTAATCCGTTCCATAATTTAATTCCACATATACTAGAGGTTTTAAGTGTTGTATGTGCTACAAATGTTTTTAAATTAGATTTTCCTCTAATGTTATATTTCTCCTCTTTTGTTGAGAAGAATTGTTGTACATTCTTGGGTAGCAGGTTATAGTTTGCTTTATACATCATTTTAGCTGTTTGCAAATGCACCAAATCGTTGAATTTCAATAATTGTGATTTAATAAATAAAGGGTTTGTATGTTCTCTATATCCAACATTATGTATTATTCTAATTGATCTTTTTTGTGACACAGTTAGTGAATGAAGCGCACATTTGTAGTTATTTCCCCATATATCTGCACAATAACTCAGATATGGTAACACTAGTGAGCAGTAGAGAATATGAAGTAATTTTTGGTCTAGAACATGATTGACATGTTTCTTGCTACTTTATGTTGTATATTGTTTTCATGAGATTTCCAATTCATTTTATCATCTATTATTACTCCCAAAAATGTGTTTTCTTTTACCCTTTCAATATTTACTGTCTATCTGTGTTTGTGTTTGCCTTTCTCTTCTACTGTTACAAAATAGCATTATTTTAGGCTTACTGAGATTCAATGATAGTCTGTTTTTGTCAAATCATCTTTTTAATTTGTTCATTTCTTCTGTTATTATTTGTATTATCTTCTGTGTGTTCTCTCCTAAACAAAACGCAATCGTGTCATCTGCAAATAAAACTAACTTTAAGTCCTTTGTAACTTTACAAATGTCGTTTGTATAGAGATTGAACAATTTTGGTCCAAGCATTGATCCCTGAGGTACGCCACAAAATATGTTTCAGCTCGGTGGAAGTGTGTTCGCCAATCTTCACGAATTGCTTCCTGTTGGTTAAGTAGCTTATTACCCAGTTCAAGACCAACCCTCTGATTTCATACCGTTCTAATTTGTCTATTAAGATGCTGTGATTAATTGTGTCAAATGCATTTGTTAAATACATAAACACTGCAGCGGCACATTCTTTACTATCTATTGCTTTTGTGGTATCTTCCGTTATTTCGATAAATGCCATTGATGTTGAAATGTTGGCTCTGTATCCATATTGGTTGTCTGTGAGTGGTTTGTTTTTATTTATGAATATGTTTGATCTGTTGTTAAGTAGTTTTTCAATGATTTTAGAAAATTGTGGAAGTAGAGAAATAGGTCTGTATAAACTGGTGTTTGTCACCAGTCTTATAAATTGGTACGATGTTTGCTTTTTTAATTTTATCTGGGAATTTGCCTGTTTGATATGATAGGTTGCTGATATATGTTAAAGGTTCTGAAAGCTCTTCAATAAACTTTTTATCGTTTTCATATCAATTGCGTTGCAATCAGTTGAGGTCTTGGATTTACCTTTTTTCAAAATATTGATTATTTACTCTTTTGGCACACCTCCTAGGAACATAGAGTAACCCTAACCCTTCTATCTATGGTGTCATTCAAGTTTTCAACTGACTCAGGATCTGGAATATTTTCCTCCAGATTTGGTCCAATGTTCACAAAGTACTTATTGAAGCTTTCAACTACTTCATTCATATTGTCATTTTTTACATTTCCATCTAAGAAGTATTTAAGATAGTCCTTTTTAGCACCATTTTAATAATGCTATTGAGGATGTGCCATGTTGCTCTCATATTGTTTTTGTTCTGGTCCAATAATTGACTAATAATCTTTTCTACACGTTCGTAGAATGCCAGTTAGCTTGTTCTAATACGTTTTGTACTTGTTTTCTGCTTCTGTAGATCTTTGTGTTATAAATGTTCTATATAGTGTATTCTTCTTTTTGCAAGCATTTCTCAGTCCATTTGTCATTAAGATAAATAAAGATGTTAAAGAAATATTTAAAAAAACAAATGACTATAAATATTTTATTATGTCTTTAACAACAGGATATACACAATAACTTACATAGATGAATAAATAATGTTAATGATAGAAATCTAGAGGCAAAAATATTGCTATACTAATTTCTTATACCATCAGTGTGACGCAGTGCATTTCCACATGACTGCAACCTAAGATTCTACAGCAACAATAATTATATTTCATTCGTAATCTATTTCAATTAACTTGTGCTGTTTATATCCTATACTCAATGTATGTACTTTTCTATTTAGTTTATTATGTACGGGTACATATTATCGTTCTGTGGTCATTGGGCTACATCTGGGACCTCGGGTAGTAAATTTCATACCATCTCATGTCTCTCAGGTGTGCTGATATGACAATAAAGTTCCTTGAATATTTCAAACACAAATATTCCCACAAGGGATGACATTTTTAAAGTTAATTGGCGGGGTTTCATTAATGATGTGCGATTTGTGCTAAATTCTAGATTGAATTTCAAATCAGTTTGGAATTTGAACAGAGGTTGCAAACAGGAAGTGAAATTGCAATTCCATTTCAAATTGATAATTTTGGTATATTAAATACATATATGACTGTTTGATAATACTAAAGAGTATGGACCTTAAATATTGTAACTTTAAAATTATGGACACTCAATGGAAAAATACTCAATTTCCCAGAATGCCGAGCTCATGTTAAAAATAGATGGAATTTGTGTTGATTTGGGTGTTTGTACAAAGTTGTGTTATTTTTGTTAGTGCTTATACCAATACATTTTTTACATGTGAGAAATGCATCCTTAATTAGGTAAAAATAATTTATCAGAATCGCAATGAACCACATACCACCCCCACGGATTGTAAATAATCAAATGTAAATAATCAAATGTATATGCTTGTTCTTATGCTTTCTGAGCTCACCTTGTTCACTGCTCACTGTACATATCCTACAAAGTCAGACCTACACTGTTTCAATGTCCATTTCTCAGATGATATAATTGTTGATGACTGAAGTGTTGATATCAACCAAACCTAACCCCCCGCCCCAACCCCTTCCACATCCCACCCCCCGGGTTGTAAATAATGTAAATAATTCAATGTATATACTCCGATGTGTGATGACTGTATTATGCTGATAGTATATATGTATACCATGAATTGATTAACATGGACCCCGACTTAAACAAGTTGAAAAAACGTATTCGGGTGTTACCATTTAGTGGTCAATTGTACGGAATATGTACTTCACTGTGCAATCTACTAATAAAAGTCTCAGTCAATCAATCAATCCACTTCCTACATGTAACTCCAGTTCAACATCCTGCAGGGGTGGAGCCAATTCAATTCAAATTCCAATAATTCAAAGGAATTGCATTGAAAGCCTATAGTGACAGTTCGGTGCACTCAAACAGTGTTTATTTTTATGTGTATGGTACAAAGAGCGATGTGCCATTAATGTGACAACCTTTAATACACCGAACAAAAATATGAACACAGCACTTTTGTTTTTGCTCCCATTTGTCATGAGTTCAACTCAAAGATGTAAAACATTTACTATATACACAAAAGACCTATTCCTTTCAAATTTTGGTCACAAATCTGTTTAAATCTGTGTTAGTGAGCATTTCTTCTTTGCCAAGATAATCCATCCCACCTCACAGGTGTGGCACGTCAAGATGCTGATCAAATAGCATGATTATTGCACAGGTGTGCATGTCCACAATAAAAGGCCACTCTGAAATGTGCAGTTTTATCACACAACACAATGCTACAGATGTCGCAAGTTTTGAGGGAGCGTGCAGTTTGCATGCTGACTGCAGTAATGTCCACCAGAGCTGTTGCTCATGAACTGAATGTTCATTTCTCTACCATAAGCTGTCTACGAAGGTGTTTCAGAGGATTTGGCAGTACATTCAACCGGCCTCACAACCGCAGACCACATGTAGCCACACATCCAGCAGGTGCACCTTCATGACCAACTGAGAGCAGCCACACGAACAGCTGCTGCAACAGTTAGTTTGCATAACCAAAACAATTCTGCACAAACTGTGAGAAACCGTCTGAGGGAAACTCATCTGCATGCTCGTCGTCCTCATTGGGGTCTCGACCTGACTGCAGTTTGTCGTCGTAACCGACTTGAGTAGGCAAATTCTCACATTCAATGGCGCCTAGTACGTTGTAAAGGCGTTCTCTTTACGGATGAATCCTGGTTTTCACTGTTCAGGGTAGATGGCAGACAGCGTGCGTGGCGTCGAGTGGGAGAGTGGTTTGCTGATGTCAACGTTGTGAATGGAGTGGCCCATGGTGGGGGTGGGGTTTTGGTACGGGCAGGCGTATGTTGTGGACAACGAACACAAGTGCATTTTACTGATGGCATGTTGAATGCACAGAGATACCGTGACAAGGTCCTTAGGCCCATTGTTGTGCCGTTCACCAGAGACCATCACCTCATGCTGCAGTATGACAATGCACGGCCCCATGTTGCAAGGATCTGCACACAATTCCTGGAAGCTGAGAACATCCCAGTTCTTGCATGGCCAGCATACTCACCGGACATGTCACCCATTGAGGATGTTTGGTATGCTGTGGATCGGCGTATACGACAGCGTGTTCCAGTTCCTGACAATATCCAGCAAGTTAGCACAGCCATTGAAGAGGAGTGGACCAACATTCCACAGGCCACAATCAACAACCTGATCAACTCTATGCGAAGGAGATGTGTTGCACTGTGTGAGGCAAATAGTGGTCAAACCAGATAATGACTGCTTATTTGATCACCCCAGAACCCCAATAATAATAACAATAGATTAGATTTGATAAATGGGCAGCACGGTGGAAGAGGGGTTAGTGCATCTGCCTCACAATATGAAGGTCCTGAGTAGTCCTGGGTTCAATCCCGGGCTCGGGATCTTTCTGTGTGGAGTTTGCAGGTTCTCCCCGTGACTGTGTGGGTTCCCTGCGGGTACTCCGGCTTCCTCCCACTTCCAAAGACATGCACCTGGGGATAGGTTGATTGGTAACACTAAATTTGCCCTAGTGTGTGAATGTGAGTGTGAATGTTGTCTGTCCGTCTGTGTTGGCCCTGCGATGAGGTGGCGACTTGTCCAGGGTGTACCCCGCCTTCCGCCCGATTGTAGGTGAGATAGGCTCCAGCGCCCCCCGCGACCCCGAAGGGAATAAGCGGTAGAAAATGGATGGATGGATAGATTTGATATTGCGCTTTTCTATTATTAGATACTCAAAGCGCTCACAAAGAAGTGGGAACCCATCATTCATTCACATCTGGTGGTGGTAAGTTACATTTGTAGCCACAGCTGCCCTGGGGTAGACTGACGGAAGCGAGGCTGCCAGTTTGCACCTACGGCCCCTCCGACCACCACCTATCATTCATTCATCATTCATCCACCAGTGTGAGCGGCACCGGGGGCAAGGGTGAAGTGGATGTCAAGAGACGGGGAGCGAACTTGCAACCCTCAGGTTTCTGGCACGGCCGCGCTACCGCCCCTGAGCACCCAATAAAGCAAAACTGCACATTTTAGTGTGGCCTTTTATTGTGGGCAGCGTGAGGCACACCTGTGCAATATACTTTTTAATCATATGCAAACTAACTGTTGCCGCAGCTGTCCGGGTGGCTGCTCTCTGTTGGTCATGAAGGTGCACCTGCTGGATGTGTGGTTACACGTGGTCTGCGGTTGTGAGGCCGGTATGATGTACTGCCAAATTCTCTGAAACGCCTTCAGAGACAGCTCATGGTAGAGAAATGAACATTCAGTTCATGGGCAACAGCTCTGGTGGACATTATTGCAGTCAGCATGCAAACTGCACGCTCCCTCAAAACTTGCGACATCTGTGGCATTGTGCTGTGTGATATAACTACACATTTCAGAGTGGCCTTTTATTGTGGACAGGCACACCTGTGCAAGAATCATGTTGTTTAATCACATCTTGATATGCCACACCTGTGAGGTGGGATGGATTATCTTGGCAAAAAATAAGTGCTCACTAACACAGATTTAAACAGATTTGTGAATAATATTTGAGAGGAATGGGTATTTTGTGTATATAGTAAAAGTTTTACATCTTTGAGTTCAACTCATCAAATCAAATCAAATCAACTTTATTTATAGAGCACATTTAAAATTTACCACAGGGGTAGCCAAAGTGCTGTACAATGAGCAGGTTAAAAGATAAAACGAGTACCGAGCAAACACAACACAACACAAACAGAACACGATAAAAAATAAATAATTAAAATAGAATTAATAAAAACATAAAAACATAAAAACAGGATCACAGCAGGTGTATTATGGGGCGCCATTGCAGGATGGATATCACTCAGTGTTAAAAGCCATGGAATAAAAGTATGTTTTTAAGAGAGATTTAAAAACAGGAAGAGAGGAGGCTTGTCTAACACTCAGGGGTAGGTCGTTCCAGAGCTTGGGGGCAGCAACGGCGAAAGCTCTGTCACCTCTAAGCTTCAGCCTTGTGTCAGGGACCGTCAACAGCAGCTGATCGGCTGATCTTAAGGATCGGGTGGGGCAGTAAGGCTGAAGGAGGTCGGAGAGATAGGTTGGCGCGAGGTTGTTTAGACATTTAAAAACAAATGACAAAGGGGAGCAAAAACAAAAGTGTTGCGTTTATTTTTTTGTTCAGAATATATTACGTATTAGCGTCAGCGGAAATAAATGAATTTTACTCTAATATATTAAGGACAATTCATCTTGAGGAATGTTTTTTTAAGGATATGGAGGAAAATATGAGATTTGCAGTGATTCTCATCACTTTAAGTGTCATGTAGTACTTCCAGTCTACCGGCTGAGGGCGTAGTTGACGCACATTATTATTGTGTCAAAACTGCAAAGACAGGTCAAGCATGATTTAAAAAAGAAGGCTTGCTGACATAACACACATCTGTACATGGAGAAACCAACACATATATAAACAACGTGGTGTATATTAATGTTTCCTTTATTACGGAAATGTGTTTGAGAACATTTCTCTGTGCAAATACATTGGGTACTTCAACGACAACAATCACATACTCTCAAAAAAGCCAACAATAAATACAATAATGCTCTCTTTTTTTCTTTTTTGCTCGTGTCGAATTCGAGGGAGAAAGTGCTTCAGAAGACGGGGAGTTTGGAATCATATTGGATAAACTATCACAAGTTTTGTGTTAGTCCCTCACATGAGCGTATCAGAAGATCCAAATAATCCATTTAAATTCTTCTTTTTGAGATTGCCATTCACATGCTCCAAATACACCAGTACTACTAGATGTTTCATTACTGTATATATGCAGACGTGGAAAAAAAAAACACTAAGTTCATCCCAGGGTATGCAAATCCGCATGTTATCACCTTTGATGGACATCTTCATTCATTTGCATTGAAACCAGACCCCGAATAAATGCTACCGTGTAAAGCAGATTTCCTTGCAATGTGCCTTGTTTGGGATGATTGCAATAAAAAGGTCGCTTCAAGGAGAGGCACAGAGTCAGAGACAAAAAGTCCCTTTCGTTAGAAACAGCAACAAAACAAAGTCCCCCTTTCAGCAGTCATATTGTGCACATAAATAGACAAAACAGTGTGAGTGTATCCCGTTTAGCAAAAGAGAAAACATTGGAAGGGGTGCAGTTCTTTCATTGTCAGAAAAGGAAAAAAGTGCCATGTAGGGCGGGGGTTTCCAAACTTTTTTTTTTTTGCAAGAAAATTGAAAGATGGGAAGGGGGTGCATTATGATACATTTTGTACATGAAGGATGCTAAAATGTTGTTCAGGGAAAAAAATACAGAGAAACTCGACACAATATGTGTTGACGTTATCACAGTATGTACAATACAGTGGTACCTCAGTTAGCAATTATTTTTGGGATAAGAGCTGTCTCTCGGCTAATTGTTATGCTCTAGGTTACTACACTGTAAAAAAAAAAAAAACCTATTTTTATGGTTAATTTACTCTAGATTTCTACTGTAATTTTTCTAAAATAGTTTATAAAACTGTAGAATTGAAGACATTATCTGTAAATAAACAACCCGCCTGTTATTTTAAGTAATATGCCAGTAATGACAAACTATGTATATTTCCTTTTTTTTTTTACAGAAAAATACCAAATTAATTATACATAGCATTTTCTGTTTTCTTAAATTACTTTCAAATTCATGTAATATTACGATATTTTTCCGTAAAAAGTTTCATGAAAATTTCTGTAATTATAATGTTCCATCCATCCATCCATCTTCTTCCGCTTATCCGAGGTCGGGTCGCGGGGGCAGCAGCCTAAGCAGGGAAGCCCAGACTTCCCTCTCCCCAGCCACTTCGTCCAGCTCCTCCCGGGGGATCCCGAGGCGTTCCCAGGCCAGCCGGGAGACATAGTCTTCCCAACGTGTCCTGGGTCTTCCTCGTGGCCTCCTACCGGTCGGACATGCCCTAAACACCTCCTTAGGGAGGCGCTCGGGTGGCATCCTGACCAGATGCCCAAACCACCTCATCTGGCTCCTCTCGATGCGGAGGAGCAGCGGCTTTACTTTGAGCTCCCCCCGGATGACAGAGCTTCTCACCCTATCTCTAAGGGAGAGCCCCGCCACCCGGCGGAGGAAACTCATTTCGGCCGCTTGTACCCGTGATCTTGTCCTTTCGGTCATAACCCAAAGCTCATGACCATAGGTGAGGATGGGAACGTAGATCGACCGGTAAATTGAGAGCTTTGCCTTCCGGCTCAGCTCCTTCTTCACCACAACGGATCGATACAGCGTCCGCATTACTGAAGACGCCGCACCGATCCGCCTGTCGATCTCACGATCCACTCTTCCCTCACTCGTGAACAAGACTCCGAGGTACTTGAACTCCTCCACTTGGGGCAAGATCTCCTCCCCAACCCGGAGATGGCACTCCACCCTTTTCCGGGCGAGAACCATGGACTCGGACTTGGAGGTGCTGATTCTCATCCCAGTCGCTTCACACTCAGCTGCGAACCGATCCAGTGAGAGCTGAAGATCCTGGCCAGATGAAGCCATCAGGACCAAATCATCTGCAAAAAGCAGAGACCTAATCCTGCAGCCACCAAACCGGATCCCCTCAACGCCTTGACTGCGCCTAGAAATTCTGTCCATAAATATATATTATATATATATATTATAATGTTTTTGATCATTATTTGGTTTACAATGTTTTACTTTAATTTTATGGTTTTCGTTTGGCAGCCGTAGCTGCCAGTAGATGACCGTTTTTTTACAGATTTTTTTTTTTTACAGTGTAGCAAAGGATTTGTGTTCCACGTGGTTGGCGTAATATCAGATCACTACATCCAGTGGTTCACTCTCTCGCTCTTTAGCTCATAGCTATAAGACATAACTCTGTTTTTGCAACCATGGGAACGAAGAAAGTGAGTGAAGAAAGCGGATCATACTCATTGAATTCAAGAAAGAAATCATTGCAATATATCACCGAGCGTGGATAAGCTTGGTTAGGCAGCATAGGCAAAACAAGCACCCTCATATAAGGGTGCTGCATATGATTTGTTTGTTTTTTTACCACAAACGTATTCTTAGCCCATTCCTGCTCCGTCACTGATAATGAATATGATGACAAATTTTACACAAAATTTTGATTGTCACTGTGACGCACGGTGTAAGTGCGGGGTTGAAAAGTTGACAATCGAATTCCGGTCAGAGTTGTGCCGGAAATATGAGCACCTTTATCCATCCATCCATTTTCTACCGCTTGTCCCTTTTGGAGTGGCGGGGGGTGCTGTATTCGTGCGGAAGGCGGCGTACACCCTGGACTTCATGTCAAATATATTATTTTGCACTTATAAATTTAAAATATATATATATATACTTAACTAGTTTTAGAACAAAACATACATCCAATTTAATTCAAGTTTGATCTAAAAAAGTATAAAAATCGTTTGACATAAATAAATAAAAAAGTGTGAAAAAATGTAATGAGGAAGGGGGGGGTCTCCAAATAAAATTCTGCTTACGGCCCCAATTTAGCCGATTTGTCGGTGTCTCGTTTTGTGTGAAGAAGCACATGTAATAATAATAAATGAATGACAGGGTGCTTCATATGGATTTTTTTTACCTCCAACTTATTCTTAGCCCCTTCCTGCTCCGACACTGCTAAAATACGATGGCATATTTTGCCCAAAATCTTGATTGTCACTCATGGCGCACGGTGTTAGTGTGGGGAAGAAAATTTGACAAATACAGAATCCCGGTCTGGGTTATACCGGAAATATGAGCAACTTTGTGCAAAATGTGTTATTCTGCACTTAAAAACGTAAAACAAAATGCTATTAATTAATTTTAGTGGAAAAAATGCATCAAATCAAATTCAAGTTTGATTTAGAAAATTATTGTTTGACGCAAATAAAACAAACATTAAAAAAATTGTAATGGGGGACCCCAAACAAAATTCTGCATAGGACCCCAATTTAGCCTGGGGAGGCCCTGGGCCCCATGATCTGGGTGCCCCTTTTTGCTGAAGAAGCGCATGTAACACGTCAATAAATGAATGGCAGCGTATGCTTCATATGACATTTTTTACTGCAGAGTTATTCCTAGCCCCTTCCTGCTTTGTCAATGATAAGAATATGATGGCATATTTCTCCAAGAATTTTGATTGTCAGACATGGCGAACAGTGTTGGTGTTAGTTTCTTCCCCAGTAACTTATTTTAGTACAAAACATTCATTAAAAAAAAAATCAAGTTTGATTGAAGGACTATGAAGTTTGACATAAACTTAAAAAGTGTGAAAAAATGTATAATGTCGGAAGGGGTCCTCAAAATAGAATTCTGCTAGACTGCGGACATTTATCGATGAAAATATAGAGAAGCTGAAGATGGTGTGTTTGCCTGAGAAGCATGGCTCGAAGAAGGTTCCGAACAGAATGCTGTAGTCTAGTACTTCAAAACGTGGCTGTAGTTATTTGTAGTATTGTATTGTTTTTGATACAATATTAGCTATAGAAGGTTGTTTTTCTCATTGAAAAGCATGCCACGTGTTAAAATGGCGGTATTTTGTAAGGGGCTCAGAACGGCATAATTGAAATTCAATTAATTTCAATGTGGAAGGTTGATTTGAGATATATGAGTATTTTGGGGAACAAGAACCAATTAAAGTCATAAGCTGAGGTACGACTGTACTTGGGCGAATCTGCCAAAATGAAATGGCTGCGCTCTGGACACCTCTTAGGGGACAGTTACTAAAGCAAATTAGTCTTATATCCAATCATAAATCTCTTTAATGATCATTTCAGCGGTTGCCTGAATGGACAGATGTACCTCCTGGCCAGGTATCGAACCCAAGCCCTCTGCCATGCAAGCCAGAAGCATTGACCATTACACCACCAGTTTTGTTTTGTTTGTTTGTTTAACATGCCAAATATTATGGACAAAAAAACAAGCTATGATCCAAAAATGGCCCCCAGGTCACACTTTGGACACCCCTTCTGTATCGGAAAGCTGCAGGAGAATAAAACGTGTGCAGAAATAACATCCAAACACACCCCGCCGGATGTATGTTTGGAATATTTATATCTTACAATATTTTATCACGTAAAAAAAAAAAAAAAACTACCGTTGTCTCGTGCAACATTTTTAAAAATAATATTGTGGCCGAAAATAAGCATTTTCAAGCATAAAAATGTCTCAAATGAACTAAAAACATAAACCCCAAAGTACACCGTAAACATGTTCATTAGCCAATTACTGGCTAATAATTTCACAGTAATTTACTGTAAAATACCAACTGCTGAGCTGTGATTTCATGCGTGATTGCAATAAATGTATTGCAATTTTATAATCAACCGCTCTATCATCGCCCCTTCCTGGACAAGAGTGTGCAACGCAGTCTACGGAACCCAGTTTGAATTTACAGTAACAATATCGCTGTGTGCACACTAAAAAATGTTGGGTTAAAAAATAACCCAGTTTTAACCCAACTGCTAGTTCAGAAAAGGACAAAACCCCTTATTTGAGGTATTTTAACTCAACATTTTTGGGTTAATCTTTTCAACCCAACTTTTGCGTTGAATTACTTAACCCAAAAGTTGAGTTACGATAACTTAATGTTGGGTCATTCCCAACCAAACTACTGGGTTGAATTATTTAACCCAAAAGTTGAGTTATGATAACTTAATGTTGGGTTATTCCCAGAAATGTAGTTAAAATAATACCCTTATAACCCAAAAAATGGATTTCTCTTCATAAAAATAACTCCAAAATTTAACCCAACACTCGCAACTCATAGTTTTGGTTTGCAAAATAACCCAGCATTTTTTAGTGTGTAATATAGGGATATCCATTTTTTATAACCATTTGTTGCAATGTCACAGTCAATTTTGAGCATGGTACTTTTACTGTAAATATCCTGGTAATTGTTTACAGTGTAGTATTGGCCACTTGCCTATCAGCATGGTGGCCACTGATTGGTTCAGCCTCAGACAGCATTACCATTGGATAAAAATAGTTTTTTTTATTTCATGTCTGAGGACTCTCCTAATGTTAAAAACTGTATTTGGAACAGTTTTTTTTATATACGAATTGTGAAATTAATTTCTCACGGTCAGGCTCGGAACCACTTAACAGCAATAAGCGAGGGGATTCCTGTATACCATTTGCAAAAAAAAACAAAAAAATGGAGTTGAGATGATATCAGAGTGCATCATCGTGGGCGGTAAAAGTGGAATATGCATATCAGTCATGGTATCAATCCCAGCTTCAATCGGGCCAATACTATAAGTCAGGGGTGTCAAACGTATGAGTTTGAGGCATGAGTTTGCTAAGTATAAAAATTAACCTGAAATCTTTGAATGAGACTTGTTCTAAATGTGTCCACTAGATGTCGCAATAGCAATTCTTTGTATCTTTGTAGATGATGCTACATATATACAAAATAAGGAAAATGATCAAACTACATAAATAACATACTGTAATTTGATTTTGACATCATTTTAGGTAACACTTTAGTATGGGGAACACATATTCGCCATTAATTAGTTGCTTATTAACATGCAAATTAGTAACATAATGGCTCTTAATTAGTCATTATTAATTACTTATTAATGCCTTATTCTGCATGGCCTTATTATACAACCAGTAAGCCATTAACTAAGAGTCTTCCCCCAATAACCTCAGAATTATTGCTTATTAGTAACCCTAACCCTTATATGTTCTCCTGGTGTCCAAATAACTCTAAATTAAGTCTTTGTTACTTAGAGCAGTGGTCCCCAACCAGCGGGCTACGGCCCGGTACCGGTCCGTGGATCGATTGGTACCGGGTCGCACAAGAAATTAAAAAAATAATAAATTAAATACTTTTTTTTTTTAATTAAATCAACATGAAAAACACAAGATACACTTACAATTAGTGCACCAACCCAAAAAACCTCCCTCATTCGCACAAAAGGGTTGTTTCTTTCTGTTATTAATATTTCAGGTTCCTATATTATATATGAATATAGGTCAATACAGTCTGCAGGGATACAGTCCGTAAGCACACATGATTGAATTTTTTTTATGACCAAAAAAATGGGACAAATTTTCAAGCGTTGACCGGTCCACAGTTACAAATAGGTTGGGGACCACTGACTTAAGAGTATGTTCCCCATACTAATGTTTATATATTGATGGATTGAAAATTAACACCAATGAGTTGACTGATGAACATGATCACATAATTTATTTAGAAAATATAAATAACGACAAGTGTGTGAATGTGAGTGTGAATGTTGTCTGTCTATCTGTGTTGGCCCTGCGATGAGGTGGCGACTTGTCCAGGGTGAACCCCGCCTTTCGCCCGATTGTAGCTGAGATAGGCTCCAGCGCCCCCCGCGAAGGGAATAAGCGGTAGAAAATGGATGGATGGATGGAAATAAAGAGAGAATACTATTAACCGCAACATGTACGTGTGAAAAAAACCCAACAACATTATGATTTTTTTTTCAATTTCAGAATGAGCTTGTTCTATTTTTAAACAAAGAACCCAATCTGAAGTTGTCTTTATTTTTAAGTTATCGTGCCATGTTTGGGAGTAGATTTTTTCCCATCTAAAATGAGTTTGACACCCCTGCTATAAGTTAAAGTTAAAGTTAAGTTAAAGTACCAATTATTTTCACACACACACTAGGTGTGGTGAAACGTGTCCTCTGCATTTGACCCATCACCTTGTTCCACCCTCTGGGAGGTGAGGGGAGCAGTGAGCAGCAGCGGTGGGCGCGCCCGGGAATCATTTTGGTGATTTAACCCCCCAATTCCGACCCCTTGATGCTGAGTATAAGTGCATATTTTGCGGAGAAAATAAGAGAAAGGTTGACCTCAAAGGCCTTTGGGTGTTTGCTATCAGCTAAAGGCCATTTAGGATGATTTCATTATAGAAAAAACGGGGACAAGTCCCAGCAAGCTCAGGCGTTCCTCCGGGAGTTTCCGGTGGCGGACGAGCGGCCCGTCTCGTGGTCCGGGCGGTATTTGAGCCAGCAGATGAGCCACGTCACCACCACCGAGAACATGGCCAGGATGCTGGCCACCGACAAGCAGATGGGTCCCGCCGGGGACGGAGGGATGCTGTGGCTGTGCACGAAGATCAGGCCCATGAAGAGCAACAGGTGGCGACTTGTCCAGGGTGAACCCCGCCTTTCGCCCGATTGTAGCTGAGATAGGCTCCAGCGCCCCCCCCCCGCTACCCCGAAGGGAATAAGCGGTAGAAAATGGATGGATGGATGGAAATAAAGAGAGAATACTATTAACCGCAACATGTACGTGTGAAAAAAACCCAACAACATTATGATTTTTTTACAATTTCAGAATGAGCTTGTTCTATTTTTAAACAAAGAACCCAATCTGAAGTTGTCTTTATTTTTAAGTTATCGTGCCGTTTGGGAGTAGATTTTTTCCCATCTAAAATGAGTTTGACACCCCTGCTATAAGTTAAAGTTAAAGTTAAGTTAAAGTACCAATTATTTTCACACACACACTAGGTGTGGTGAAATGTGTCCTCTGCATTTGACCCATCACCTTGTTCCACCCTCTGGGAGGTGAGGGGAGCAGTGAGCAGCAGCGGTGGGCGCGCCCGGGAATCATTTTGGTGATTTAACCCCCCAATTCCGACCCCTTGATGCTGAGTATAAGTGCATATTTTGCGGAGAAAATAAGAGAAAGGTTGACCTCAAAGGCCTTTGGGTGTTTGCTATCAGCTAAAGGCCATTTAGGATGATTTCATTATAGAAAAAAAGGGGACAAGTCCCAGCAAGCTCAGGCGTTCCTCCGGGAGTTTCCGGTGGCGGACGAGCGGCCCGTCTCGTGGTCCGGGCGGTATTTGAGCCAGCAGATGAGCCACGTGACCACCACCGAGAACATGGCCAGGATGCTGGCCACCGACAAGCAGATGGGTCCCGCCGGGGACGGAGGGATGCTGTGGCTGTGCACGAAGATCAGGCCCATGAAGAGCAACACCAGCATGGACAGGAAGGAGAAGATCACGCACACGCATCCGGTGGTCAGAGCCACCCGCTTGCAGCTCTGACAGCTGTCGTAGCGCGCCGAGTCTTGCGAGAGGGTGGTGGCCGTGGACACGGTGGTGGACGGCGTGGCTTGGCCGCCGCCGCCGCCGCCGCCGGACGCTCCCGACGCCTCCTCCCGGCGGAGCGCCACCAGAGCCGGGTGCAGCGGCGGAGGGTAGGGCGGCAAGGCGTCCTGCGGGAGCGGGTCGGAGTCGATGTAGAGCGGGAAGTCCTCCGTCACCTTGGTGTTGTTGGGCAGGTTCTGTATCCGGTAGTCCGGCACCGGCGTCCGGTGTCGACACACCGGGCAGCTGATGCGCCACGGCCGCTCCTCGCGGAGGTGCAGCGTGTTGAGGCACTCCTCGCAGAAGGTGTGCAAGCACTCCAGGATCTTCGGCGCCCGGCGGTCGAGGTCGAAGTAATTGTAGCAGATTTTGCATTCGTACTCCTCGTACGTAAACGCCGAGGGGGGGTCGGCGGCGGCGGCGGCGGCGGCGGCGGAACCCGCTCCGCCGCGCGGCGCCGCGTCTACTTCTGCCATGTCATCTTTCGCCATCCGCGTTGAACACAAAGGAAGCGGAGATGCTGACGTCTCTCGGCGCTCGCCCCCTCCTCCCAGCTCAGGGAGACGCCATCATCCTCCCCGCAGAACGACGACGACGACTACGACGACGATGATGATGATGATCCGCTCGTGAATATTCAAAAGCTCTCAATTCCGCCTCGCTGGTGAGGGAGCGGGTGACGTCACGCGCCAACCATCACATCCATCCTGTTGACCGTCCTTATTAAGGGAGGGCGATACGGCATGTTTTGGTATCGATCCGATACCGCATAATGGTGAACAAGAGTGCAGGCAACATTCGTGACTCAAAATATGACAATGCCCGGGCAAATTATTGTTTAACTAGGCTACAGATAGATCCACCCTTCTTCAGAAGTCATTCTTTGGTATTTGGAAACTATATAACAGCCAATATATGCATGAGAAATGCATGCTAGTTTATATGGTGCCGCGCAGCAGTTGAGCATGGCGCGCAATTGAAACAACGCTAAAACCGTAAAATGGTCTGAAATTGTAGGGTAGAAATAGTTACACAAAAATGTGCTTCGTATTTCACTCTTTCTATCTACTTACATGTGATCAATGCAATTGCCTGATTTATCGGGATTCTGGAATTTGCAGCGTTGTCGAGCGTGTGTCGTCGAGCTTGGTAAAGTCCTCTTTGTCTTAGGGAAGGTATGGCTCTTTGTTTTATAGAAGATTCTACGCGCATGCGTAGAAGCTTCCGTGCTCAGCCTCGACTCACTGAGTCAAGGCTGCACGCATGCGCGTCAGGTTACTCGAAAAAAACAACACGTTCGCGGAACAAAGGGAAACGTTACTACACAATGTATATAAAGTAAATTTGCGAAAAAAAACACTTTGAAAAGCCTAACGGTCGCTGTTTCCATTGCAGGCAAATATTTTGTGTGTCATAGGTTTTGATATGTTCTGAGAATGTTCTTAGAATGTTCTCATCTTGCATAACCAAACGAGAACCATACAGTAACGTTACGCTAACGTTAGGTGTTACCTGGGAGGCACGTGCACGGGGATTTTTGCTCGGGCAAAAAAAGGGGCACCCATCACAGCCGTAGTTAAAGGCCTACTGAAATGCGATTTTATTATTTAAACGGGGATAGCAGGTCCATTCTACGTGTCATACTTGATCATTTCGCGATATTGCCATATTTTTGCTGAAAGGATTTAGTAGAGAACATCGACGATAAAGTTCGCAACTTTTGGTCGCTGATAAAAAAAGCCTTGCCTGTACCGAAAGTAGCAGACGAGTAGCGAGAAGTCCCAGGTTGTGGAGCTCCTCACATCTGCACATTGTTTACAATCATGGCCACCATCAGCGAGAGCGATTCGGACCGAGAAAGCAACGATTTCCCCATTAATTTGAGCGAGGATGAAAGATTCGTGGATGAGGAAAGTGAGAGTGAAGGATTAGAGGGCAGTAGGAGCGATTCAGATAGGGACGATGCTGTGAGAGGCGGGTGGGACCTGATATTCAGCTGGGAATGACTAAAACAGTAAATAAACACAAGACATATGTCTATTAGCCACAACACAACCAGGCTTATATTTAATATGCCACAAATTAATCCCGCATAACAAACACCTCCCCCCTCCCGTCCATATAACCCGCCAATACATCTCAAACACCTGCACAACACACTCAATCCCACAGCCCAAAGTACCGTTCACCTCCCCAAAGTTCATACAGCACATATATTTCCCCAAAGTCCCCAAAGTTAAGTACGTGACATGCACATAGCGGCACGCACGTATGGGCAAGCGATCAAATGTTTGGAAGCCGCAGCTGCATGCGTACTCACGGTACCGTGTCTGCGTATCCAACTCAAAGTCCTCCTGGTAAGAGTCTCTGTTGTCCCAGTTCTCCACAGGCCAATGGTAAAGCTTGACTGTCATCTTCCGGGAATGTAAACAATGAAACACCGGCTGTGTTTGTGTTGCTGCAGCCGCCCACAATACACCGCTTCCCACCTACAGCTTTCTTCTTTGCTGTCTCCATTGTTCATTGAACAAATTGCAAACGATTCACCAACACAGATGTCCAGAATACTGTGGAATTTCGCGATGAAAACAGACGACTTAATAGCTGGCCACCATGCTGTCCCAAAATGTCCTCTACAATCCGTGACGTCACGTGCTGACGTCATCATACCGAGACGTTTTCAGCAGGATATTTCGCGCAAAATTTCAAATTGCACTTTAGTAAGCTAACCCGGCCGTATTTGCATGTGTTGCAATGTTAAGATTTCATCATTGATATATAAACTATCAGACTGCGTGGTCGGTAGTAGTGGGTTTCAGTAGGCCTTTAAAGTTAAAGTACCTATGATTGTCACACACAACTAGGTGTGGTGAGATTATCCTCTGCATTTGACCCATCCCCCTCACCCCCTGGGAGGTGAGGGGAGCAGTGAGCAGCAGCGGTGGCCGCGCCCAGGAATCATTTTGGTGAGTTAACCCCCAATTCCAACCCGTGATGCTGAGTGCCAAGCAGGGAGGCAATGGGTCCCATTTTTATAGTCTTTGGTATGACTCGGCTGGGGTTTGAACTCACGACCTACCGATCTCAGGGAGGACACTCTAACCACAAGGCTAGTGAGCAGGTCGTAGACGCTGATCTACATTTCTGCCAGTGGGTGCTCAGTGTGTGCATGTAGTAGTGTTGTCCCGATATCAATATTTTGCTACCGGTACCAAAAGTATTTTGGTACTTTTCTAAATAAAGGGGACCACCAAAAATGTCATTATTGGCTTTATTTTAACAAAAACAATCTTAAGGTACATTAAACATGTTTCTTATAGCAAGTTTGTCCTTAATTTTAGTAGTAAGTAAACATATGCAGTAACATACTGTGTCATTTTCCATTCTATTATTTTGTCAACATTATGAGGGACAAGTGGTAGAAAATGTGTGAAGTGAATTATATTTATATAGCGCTTTTCTCTAGTGACTCAAAACACTTTTACATAGTGAAACCCAATATCTAAGTTACATTTAAACCAGTGTGGGTGGCACTGGGAGCAGGTGGGTAAAGTGTCTTGCCCAAGGACACAACGGTAGTGACTAGGATGGCAGAAGCGGGGATCGAACCTGCAACCCTCAAGTTGCTGGCACGGCCACTTTACCAACCGAGCCCCAAATGAATTATTAATCTACTTGTTCATTTACTGTTAAAATCTGCTTATTTTCTGTTTCAACATGTTCTATCTACACTTCTGTTCAAATGTAATAATCACGTATTCTTCTGTTGTTTGGATGCTTTATATTAGTTTTGGATGATACCATAAATTTGGGTATCAATCCGATACCAAATCGTTACAGTATCATACATTGGTTATATTCAAAGTCCTCATGTGTCAAGGGACATATTTCCTGAGTTTATAAACATAACATGAATTTAAAAAAACGAAGTAAGATTTTGTGACGTTAAAAAATATAGATGTAATCATAGTAGTATCGACTAGATACATTATTGTACTTGGTATCATTACAGTGGATGTTAGGTGTAGATCAACCAATGGCGTTTGTTTATATTGTAGCGTCCCGGAAGAGTTGTTGCTGCAGGGAATTCTGGGAATTTGTTCTGTAGTGTTTATGTTGTGTTGCGGTGCAAATATTCTTCCAAAATGTGTTTGGCGTTGTTGTTTAGTGTGGTTTCACTATATGGCACATGTTTATGACAGTGTTGGCATTGTTCATACTGCCATCCTTTGTGTGGCATGTATGGTTGTTGAGCAAGTATGCCCTTCATTTATTCGTGGGCAGTGTGTTCAATGTTAAAATGTCCCCAATTTACATTCAGGTATAGTAGAATCCATGAGTACATGTATTATTTATAGACTATATGAATTTTGACTCATATGTTGTGTGAAACGGACCACACATGCCATGTGGGTGCTCGGCCCATAAGCACCCACGGGATCGGCGCCTATGATCACAGCAGAATATTTGGTTCCATGATAAAAATAACAAACCATCAAATTTGATTAAAATTGTTTTTATTTGAACTATACACACTTTCATACCTTAAGTCACATCTTAAAACTCATTTGTATACTCTACCCTTTAAATAGACCCCCCCAGTTGATCTGCCGTCTCTTTTCTGCTCTATCGTGTAGAGGGATCTCCGACTGGCCCCACTATGGACTGGACTCTCACACTATGATCTAGATCCACTCGACGTCCATTGCAGCGGTCGCCCAGGGGGCGGGGGGTCCCCACATCTGCGGTTTTTCATTGTAGCCCATTGGGTTGAGTTTTTTCTTGCCCTGATGTGGGATCGTTGTGGCTTGTGCAGCCCTTTGAGACACTTGTGATTTAGGGCTATATCAATAAACTTTGATTGATTGATTGATTGAAGCATAAGTTTCACACTAATCATATATAATAAATATACCTGCAACAGTGCAACTTAACGGGGGACTACACTTTTTTGGAATTTTGCTCATCATTCACAATCCTTGTGAGGAAAACACACATTTATTTTTATTTTGTTTGCACTCTAACTCATAAATAAACACAAGCAAAAGTCAGTTAACAATGGAGCCAATGAGATTTCTTTTATTCCGCCTATAAAATGCTCTAAAAAACAACCAAAAGCCTCCATCATCATTTTATATACTTGTAAGTATACAGTGGGTAGGGAAAGTATTCAGACTCCTTTAAATTTTTCACTCTTTGTTTCATTGCAGCCATTTGCTAAAATCAAAAAAACGTTCTTTTCATTTTTCGGATATCGGCTTTTTGCCGATATCCGATATTCCGATATTGTCCAACTCTTTAATTACCGATACCGATATCAACCGATATATATAGTCGTGAAATTAACACATTATTATGCCTAATTTGGACAACCAGGTATGGTGAAGATAAGGTACTTTAAAAAAAATAATAAAAAAAATAAGATAAATAAATTAAAAACATTTTCTTGAATAAAAAAGAAAGTAAAACAATATAAAAAGAATTACATAGAAACTAGTAATTAATGAAAATTAGTAAAATTAACTGTTAAAGGTTAGTACTATTAGTGGACCAGCAGCACGCACAATCATGTGTGCTTACGGACTGTATCCCTTGCAGACTGTATTGATATATATTGATATATAATGTAGGAACCAGAATATTAATAACAGAAAGAAACAACCCTTTTGTGTGAATGAGTGGAGGGAGTTTTTTTTGGGTTGGTGCACTAATTGTAAGTGTATCTTGTGCTTTTTATGTTGATTTAATTAAATAAAAAAAAATAAAAAAAATGATACTGATAATAAAAAATACGATACCGATCATTTCCGATATTCCATTTTAACGCATTTATCGGCCGATAATATCGCCAGGCCGATATCGGACATCTCTAATTTTGATGCCACGCAAACACAGCGACTGTCAGCAAATGCTATCTTGCCTTTGAGCAACTTTCTCAATGATTGTATTTCTTAAATTTTTCACTCTTTTGAGTGTATTAATATTGGCCTGTCGATTACTGGATCGCTTGACACTGGACTTTGAGGGTCTTTCGAGGCAGAAATATTGTTGTTCTACAAACCTTTGTGTGGTGTTGCTTCCTTATTTGTGATTATTGCAAGCTGATCATCACATCTTTATGGGGCTAGGCAATATAGCAAAAAAATTAAAAATTAAATCATTTGATTCCAAACAATATCACAATTTAAAAAAAATGTTTTAACCTGCCAGTTTTATAGAATCTGTACTAAAAAACAAATACACTAGGGAGTAGTTGAATGTTTTATTAACATTCTAAATGAATAAAATAAGGAAGTTAAATAAAGAAAAGCACAATAACAATGTATTGATACATTTGAGTTGACATGTTTTCAAGTGAAAGAAAGATGCATCAGTTATTATTTCATCATTAGTGTTCCAATTAATGTATTAGAAGCTGCCAAGTTAACATCAACTTACCAATTAAATTGCAGTAGTAGCAGGTGTTTTTCACACAGTTTTATGGCGACAAGTAGTCATCATATTTTCAAAAGAAACATATCACCTGACAAAAAAAAGGCATTTGGGAAATGTTCGGCTCTGTATTTTAAAGTTACTTTAGTAGCTTGTGTGTCCCGTAGGCAGGCACAGAAATGGCCCCAGAAGGGTGCACCGTGCAGGGCTGCCGTTTGGAGTGCTGGCCCCTGGCTGGCACAGCTCAATGGAGGTAAGTGTTTGTCGAGTGCCCGGTGAACATGATTTCCCCTTTTCTTCTCAATGACGGCATTAGTACCGTATTTTTCGGAGTATAAGTCGCACCGGAGTATAAGTCGCACCGGAGTATAAGTCGCACCTGCCGAAAATGCATAATAAAGAAGGAAAAAAACATATAGAAATCGCACTGGAGCCCA